>NC_059298.1:3033053-3115553 GCF_017591435.1 Portunus trituberculatus
GAGGGAGATGATTGGATGCGAGAATAGGTGTATAGGTGGCAGGGTGGAACCATCCCAGCAGGTTTAAGGCCACTTCTATCAGGAAGTTCCCGGCCAATACACAAGGATGAGTCTCTTTAGTTCCGCAGACCGCCGACTCTCTCACTGTCAGCCTCACCATCACTCTTCCGTGCCTCGCTGCCGCCACCTCTACTACCACCACCACCACCACCACCACCATATTTTCCACTTGTCTACACTACCGCTCGACACCTCATTCAGGCCTAGTCAATATTCACTTCAAGATTTTATGACACATTTTCACTGGCAAACAACAGCGTCCAGAGCGCATTAGTAGTGCAGGTATAATATAAATCCTAACGGCAGGAGTTTGATGAGGTAATATACTGGATAATTGCATAAGTCTTTCAAAAGAAGAAAAAACAGCCGCATCCTTATTTCCATTATGGTCATCCTGGCAGGGCGGTGCTGGATTCAGGGGTCCGCCAACTCGCTTAACATAATCTTGACGTGAAGGATAAGCGCGGCTTGGTTAGGTTCCTGGTTCTGCACACGGCCGCTGCGGCCCAAGACGGTCCGAGGCTATTCTCAGCGTCTTGTGAAACGTGGAAAAGCCGCCTCATAATGAGTCTTTTCAGAAATCACGGCGTAAAATTTTGATTCGTGTTGCTTCTTCATCTTTCATCTAGTAAACTGCAATTCAGTATGCAGTACACAGTATCCGGTCAGCTTAACACAGGTAAAACGTTGATTTGTAATTAAGGTACAAAAGAGATAGACGCTATATACTATACATAAAAGAAAGGAATGCCATTAGAGAAACCCACAGCAATATCAGACCGCATACAAAGCAGGAGAAGGCGAAGCGCGGGGCATGTTCAGGTGGTCGTCCTGTGTACCTGGCGAGGGGCAGCGGCCGGCCGGAAGGTTGACAGGGGTCCCTGTAATGACAGGGGTGTGTCCGGCCAGCAGCCATTATCCTGGCCACAACCATCACCTGCAGCCTTGCTAACACAATACTCGAGAGGACCAGCGGCGCCGCTACACCCCGTCCTCCCGGCCTCCTGCCTCGACCTAACAGCCGCAAAAAATGGGCGCTACGGTAATGGCTTGTCTCTGTTTCGGCCATCAAGGAGCAGTGGCCGACGGATAGCTGCAGTTACCGCATCACGGCCTCTCCACACTCCCTGATGCGTGGCGCGGCGCTGCCTGTGTTTGTGTGTGCAACAGAGTCAGGTTTACAGAACCCTCCACTCCTTGACATTAATGTAGGGCACAGGATCTTGCCAAGACCATTTCAAGTGAGACATTGGTGCAATGGACCGAAAACAAGAGCCCGCGCGCGCACACGCACACGCACGCACACACACACACACACACACACACACACACACACACACACACACACACACACACACACACACACGTCCAGTCCATCACTACTCTTGGAGGTCCTGCTTCTTGGTAAGATGTGAGGTCATCAGAGAAACTCTCTCTCTCTCTCTCTCTCTCTCTCTCTCTCTCTCTCTCTCTCTCTCTCTCTCTCAGCCTCTTTATTGGTATATAATAGCACCGCGTGGCAGCATTGACGACTAAATTACTAGTGGACAAAATTGTATCCAGTCACGGATTAACTCACATGACATGATTACTCACACGCGCTTTCTCTCGAGTAATTCTCCTTTGATGTTTTCCTCTTGACTCCCGAAGCAAATTGAAAGGAAAGACTTAAATGACGATTTGTTTCTCTCCCTCGCCTCACGCTACTTATTTGTCAGGCTTCTCTATCCTGCCCATCGTCATGAACTCAGTAGGACCGTGTGTATGTGTGTGTGTGTGTGTGTGTGTGCATGTGTGTGTGTGAGAGAGAGAGAGAGAGAGAGAGAGAGAGAGAGAGAGAGAGAGAGAGAGAGAGAGAGAGAGAGAGAGAGAGAGTAATGAAGTAAAAGATAACCTCGTCTTGGCCAGTCCTTGAAGCCGTCCCCCCAGCAGCAGCCAAGTAGCACCAGACGTCACCGGAGGGCCAAAGGAAAGACTGATCGGATAGAATGAAAACATGGAGGAAGGATTAACAATTTCATTAACGATGTAAAAAAGAAAAAAAAAGTTGGATACGCTCGAAAAAACAGTAGAAGGGGAAGGGAAGGAAGCGAATCGTGTACTGAAGCAAGACTGAAGGTGAGGGAGTCGGAAAAGAACATTGCAAGTCAAAAACCAAAGCGATAATTATGGCAAGAGGGAAGAGTCACATCAAAGGCTATCTAAACCAAACTAAGGCACTTTTTTTCTTTTCTTTTTTCACCTCCACCACCTTGCTCTCTCTGCCTTACCCTCTCCCTCCTTTCCATACACTGTTCTTCTCCTCTCTCCTCGATGGTTACCTCCTAGACTAAGGTTAATAGTCATTCAATATCCTATCTTTTACCTCCACCACTTCGCTTCCCTCAGACAGTTGACATACACACTGCAGTTCATCTGGTGGTACTTCATCATTGTGAGCTAAGTATTTTAACGTTCATGGTTCAGTGGTAGTTGTGATAGGAGCGATGGATCAATACAACTAGCGACACCAGAAATACTTTAAGGAAATGCCAGAGGTAGGTAAACTTGAATGTACGTAGAAAATCTCCCTTTCATCGACAGACACTTTAAGCCATATACGTGCGGCAGGACACTCCATGCACACTGCCAACCTGAACTCCACTTTGCTGTGTGTGTGTGTGTGTGTGTGTGTGTGTGTGTGTGTGTGTGTGTGTGTGTGTGTGTGTGTGTGTGTGTGTGTGTGTGTGTGTGTGTGTGTGTGTGTGTGTGTCACTTTATTAGATGTTAGGCAGCAGCGTACAGAAGTCTCCTCTCTCGTGCTGCTCCCGCGTCTTTCCCTGGAGCATGAATGTGAGCGTGCCTTGCCGGACTACCGAGAAAATCACTATAATTTCTCCCTTTGATAATCTCGTGATCCTGAGATACAGCGGCGGCCTGATGGATGGCGGGGCGCGGGGAGATGTGAATGTGCGATTACTCTGGACACCGCTAATTAACGGGAATATCGATCACGCGGCCCGCTGATCCCCTCACCTCCCAATCGGCACGTCGCAAAATAATGGGCTTTGCCGCGTTGCCGTCCTCGCCCGTCACTGCAGTTCTTCGCCGCATGCAAAGTCGATCCTGCCACTCCGATATATTTCTTTGGCGTGTGTGTGTGTGTGTGTGTGTGTGTGTGTGTGTGTGTGTGTGTGTGTGTGTGTGTGTGTGTGTGTGTGTGTGTGTGTGTGTGTGTGTACATCTAGAGGTGCAAGGATGTATGTGTACACGCTCGTGACTGTGCAAGAAGCATTGCCTGAGTGAGCAACTTGCCTTTGTCCATCGGCCTGACGCACACGTGAGGCGGGGTGAGTTGCGAGTCTGCTCCTTTCCGCACCAGGAAATATACTAACATAAACCTTCCCTCATTTCTCTCATCGGGGGAAAAAAAATGTTTATACTCATGCAAAGATCTACAACGACTCTCTTTAATTACTAATGTACTTGCCAAGAAAGAAGAATGCGATATTATGCAAGTATGAAGAGACGCAGACTGATCACGTATCTGTGGCACGGCTTTAATGGAGCTCCTCAAAGTGTTGCCAAATGAAGTAATAAGTAATAACGACAGAGAACAAAAACTTGAACGCCAGGAGATAACTAGCATCTAACATACGTCTGTGAACGATAAGCTTGCAACGAATGCCAAGGCGTAAAGTGCAGAAAACAAGACCTCTCCAAGGTGATAGATTTGGATAATCCAGATGGCCAATGATCGAGTAGGCAGGATGCAAATGGATCTCCTGACAGGCCTCAGCAGACTTGGGGAGTGGAGCTCGTGGATGCTCGAGGCGCGCTGTTGGTGGTGGTGCTGGTGGTGGTGGTGGTGGTGGTGGAAGAAGAAAAAGTAATGTAATATGGAAAGGATACTGCTAGACACACACCTGGCGCACCCAGTCCTTCCTGCCAGCCTCTCCTCGAGTCATTGTGCCTCCCCACCATGTTCTTATAATAGATGATCTTTACTCTTTATTTTGCTCACACCACTACCTCCACACTCACCCAAATAACTGCCGCTTTGCTCACCACCACAACACCACTACCGCCCATACCACTACTATCAATACTACTACGATCGCCATTCTATCACTACCACCACAACCATCACTAGCACAATTACTCCCTCCTGGTCAGCCCCCACAACCTGCCTCGACACTCACGACCGCTTACGTCAGGAGGTCTGGCCGCTTCCGTCCCCTCCTGCCGGTCACACCTTAACCTGCCGTGCGTGTGGCCTCACCTGTTAGCTCCCTCCTCCTAAAATCCTTTGTTCTTCCCCGTGTCTTTATTTATCACCGGTGCTCCCTTCTTAATAATATCTCCTCTTAATATCCTTCCACCCACCAAACCTTCGAAAAGCCAACGATGACTTTTCTGCATTAAATTCGCCGAGAAATATTTTCTTTTACAGCACATTTACTTTTTCCTCCTCCTCCTCCCAAGCAAGCAGTCACTTCCCCCTCCCTCTCCTACTTTTTTTTCCTACCCCGTTTATTTTTCTCTCGCACTGCTCGCTTCTCATGGATCCCTTATTCTTTTCCTTCACTCGTGTTCCATTCCTCCGCACCCTCGCTCCATCCTCCTCCTCCCGGTGTACAGTTAGTCTCAGCCTCCCTTGACCCATTCCTCGTTTTTCTCTTCCTCTCCTGAATTGCGAAGTGATCCTCTCCTCTATACTCTCCTCCTCGAGCACTGTTCATCCTCCCACACAAACCAGCGTCCCTTCTTCACCCCGTCCCCCCTCCTGCCCCTACTCGCACCACAGGATGGCCGACCAGCTTCAGCTAATAGCATAGTGCCGTGAGAACTTTCACCGTCGCTGCTGCACCTCTCACACCAGTTCCGGCAGCACCTGGGACCTGTCTAGCCAGTGTTCAATGGCCGTGTGTCTTGTGGTTTGTTGTGTTGTGCGGCATGGCGTGCGTTGTGTTGCTTTGTATGAGAGTGTAGAGAAGGTGTAAGGGACGCACAACAGTGGGAAGTGTGGTGTTATGGTATAGTGAGATGTTTGAGTATAGTGGCGCGGCTGGTTAACGTGTGGAATTATGGCCTTTTGATGTAAATGCTGTGCAGGGCTCTGTAGCGGGACTTGTAAGGGTGTTTAGGAGTGATTTGGCGTAGGCTGAGGTAACTGGGCTGTGATGTAACAGGGTGTGGCGATGCTGTGGCTTGGTGCGATCCTGGTACAGCGTGGTGCAGAGACGCTGTGGAGGACGAAGAAAAGCGGGAACATCACAACACAGGCCGGGCTGGGATGCAAAACGATGCGACACAAGGCTCTACTTCCACAAGGCTCCCTCGCCCTGCCGAACCTGGCGTCCTTCCTGACGTATCATTCACCCCAACACACCGCGCAATTAAAGACAATAAAGAATGCTCATCACAGGCGTTCATCCTCCTACTCCTCCTGGCATTTGTGGGATCATCACTACAACATCCTCCACTAGCGCACCACTGCCCACCAAGCTCGTAAGATACATTACGATAAGACGCCATTTCGAGATGTTACCTTGGCGAGTAGCGTGCCTCTCCGCCTCACAAACCTGCTCGCCCTATATTCTCCTCACTCCTGCGCTGCTCAACATTAAGCCGTAATCACACTACACAAGAAGCGAGGTATCAAATGTATTTCTCAGTGAGGCATTGTTGTTTGTGAAGAAACGCCAGGGAAATCTCACCATGAACAGCTGAGCCCACTAACGGACGAGGCGAAAAGTAAAGAAGAAAAAGGTGAGCCACGAAACGAAAAGCAAGAAAGAAAATGTAAATAGATGGAAGACGAAAACAATATAATAACAAAGGTTAACGAAGATGGTCTTTTCGCACACCACAACATTACCCGTCGACCACAAGACGTCCAAACAAAAATATTGGGGAAAGGTTTCTCTTGGTCCCGCCCGCCGAGGCCCACTCCCACACCACACATACACACACACACACACACACACACACACACACACACACACACACACACACACACACACACTACCATCCCAGTCATGCACTGATGTGGAAATAGACGGCGGAATAAAAAATCAACAAAATTAAATAATGAAATGTAAGCACAAGACTAATCAAAATCTCAGAGATGTGTGTGTGTGTGTGTGTTAGAGAGAGAGAGAGAGAGAGAGAGAGAGAGAGAGAGAGAGAGAGAGAGAGAGAGAGAGAGAGAGAGAGAGAGAGAGAGAGAGAGAGAGAGAGAGAGAGAGAGAGAATGACTGTCAGGATTGGAGTAGAGAGGACCAGTGTAGGCCTAAAGGGTCGGACCGCCGTGTGTCCCGAGGCTCGGGTACTAATTTTCCCTGTCTGAAGTGAACCTCGGAATCCACTCTGGTTACCCACATGGGCCGGTCCCGCCTCCCGCCAGACACCGCCACTACCCACCTCTCCTCCACGGCGAGTGTTGGTGTTGGTGGCTTGGTGCAGAGGAGTTGTGAGTGACCACCATAACCACGTGTAACAGACGCAATACAAAAGTGGCATTAGTCAGAAGTCGCGTCTGCACTGACCATGATTGCTTTATCAACAAAAGACAAGAATAAGCTCAGGAAAACCTGCACGATACCTAACACGCTAATACCAAATAAATGAAACAGGTAATACTTTTAGAGCCACTACAAAAAAAAAACACTCTGAAGATAACAATCACAACATTTATATTGCTGTGATAATTGCCGAGCCGCGCACGAATACTCTTTCCACACAGCACATTGGGAGGCGAGGCTCGCAGCTGACTAGCAGTGGCCCTGAGTGTCCATGGACCGAGAGGGAGGGACAGCTCAGTCCTCGGCCAGTGTCCCCATCGTAAACGCGGGCCGTTCTCCGCCAGATAATTATATACCCCATCATGGTGTGACTATCGTGTCGACTGGGTACGTTCGCCTGGAAATGATTCCCGCTCGTTGCAGCCTCGGAGGGCGAGTTCCAACGGGGAGCGTCTTTTAAGAGGATACGCAAAGCTGAGACGACGGTATCAGAGTTCCTCGCTGTGAGAATTATTGAATGTGCTGTGGTGTGGGGAACCCTCGTGCGCGGCGCTTTGTATGGCCCAAGAGACTCCTCCCACACACCTCGCCCACACCCGGCTCTCGCCTCTCGGACAACACTCCACTTGGTCGGTTTCTAAGAGGCTATCCCCGGCGTGCCTCGTCACCTGTATGGACCGATTATGGCGGTGATGGCGAAGGAGCGCTGCCCTCAACTTATGGCTGCTGGCTCAGAGTCTGGCTTTTATATATCTCGAGATTCAGCCTTGTCATACCCAGGCTGGGGTGGCAGGGGTGAGCTGATGGCCGGCGGAATGAGAAGGTTAAATGTGTTTTTGCCTGATAAGCTCAAACTACACAAGAGCGTTAGGCAGGAGTCCCTCACACCAACAGGAGTTCAAGCTTATGCTAATATGACGCTCTTGGCTCGGTGCAGTCTATTCATGTCGCATCACCGATAACCTATCTTTCCTTTCGTAACTCACGGCCAGCAGAGGAAGTTCAGGATATAAAAGAAATATGTGAGTATGCTCAAGGCGAGAAGAGACATGTGTTATGAGAGTAAGGCCTGCATTCAGAAACGCTTTGCTCTCTCTCCACGACCACGACTATTTTCAAGGCCACAGAAATGATTAGCAGAGTTTTCAAGAGGGTTTCTCCAGATAATAATGTAGAAATCTTGCCACTCTGCCTCTAGAACAGTAAACCTAATAAAATCTCGTGTAAATTGGAATAAAGCTTTTTGAAATAGTGAGGTGAAGCACAGAAGTGTTTGACAATATGAGCCTAACTACAAAGTGAAGCGCCGTCCCCAAAGCGATCGAGGTTCCAAGAAGGATGGGACACTGGAGTGTGAATGTAAATAGGGCAAATGGAGTCAAGGAAGAGGGAGGGTAGAAGGCAGAAGAGGAGGGAGGGAGGGAAGGAGGGAGGAGTAAGAGAAATCACCAGAGAAAGACGATTGTTGGAAAGGGAATTGGAGAGGACAAACAGAAGTAAACAGTGAGAGAGAATATAAGGATACCCATGGAAGTGTTGAGGAAAAGAGTAACATAGAAGGAACACAACAGAGCAAACATGGCAAGGAAAAAAGTGATTGGAAGCTAAAAGAAGGGAAAAAGAAGGACGACTTGAAAAAAAAAGAAAGGAAGCCACAAAAGAGAAAGAAAAGGAAAGAAAAAGCGGATGAAGAGAGAGGAAGAGGGGAAAACCAAGGAAAAGAGAAAGATGAATGTGGAAGGGGAAGACCTTGGGAGGAGACAACTTTAAGAATAGAGGCTTTGGGTCAAAAGACTTTAAACTTGCCTCAAAGATCATCCTAAGTACCGGAAGTCTGATGCTGAATAGGCTCTCTCTCTCTCTCTCTCTCTCTCTCTCTCTCTCTCTCTCTCTCTCTCTCTCAAATAACACAAAACTTTCACCAACGTAGAATATCTATGAAGCAAAACACTTCCAAGCGGTCTTACAATTTGCAATACAGGAAAATCAATAGAAGGAAAACGTATCGAGCCCAAATAAGCAAGAAAGAGCAACAGAAAGGTAAAGAAGTTGCTAAAGGCTATACTTCGTTCATAAGGTAATTCCTGAAATAATCATATAAATAGAAGCACAAGAGCAAAATATGAGTAGCTGGAAGCCAAAAAAGCCAGAGTCGTTGTTGTCAAGAGTAAATAGCAATGATGAATGTAACGCTGAGATCTAACCAGACTGACGGATGGAGACTATAACTGGGAGTAGGAGTAATCTGTAGAGGAGGAAGAGCAGTGATATACTAAGTTGGATGCAGACTACAAGTTACCTGCGAGGTGGTAAAGGACAGGGTTAGTTAGGGATGAAAAAAAAAGAAAAAAAAGAAAAGCTTGAGAGTGGCAGGAGTGTTTATGGAGGAAGCAGACCAAGGACAGTGTGACTACTGAGCCAAATCTTCCCGGTGCGCTGGCAGTTTTTTACAAGCGAAAGTTTTAATACAGTCGCAAGTACTCGTAGTATTCTTTATTGCTACAAGAAAGAGTGTTTTGTAATTTAAATTTTGCAATAATGATTTCAAGTTACATTAATAAATCAATAAAGTTAGACAGTAAACTGAAATTCCTAACAATAAATCAAACATCTTTATATATATATATATATATATATATATATATATATATATATATATATATATATATATATATATATATATATATATATATATATATATATATATATATATGAATATTGCACTAGGAATGCAGTCTGACTAGGAATACATCTTGGGGGCTACGACATTATTACGTATTTCTCGAAGCTGATGAAAGCATCGGAAGTAGACATTATCTCGCTCGATTTCCTCATTAAACTGCTGCAGATGTCGTTATCGGTCCTGCTCACACGTAACTGACAAACCTAGTTTCTTCTTCGGTTCCTGAGACTGCAACAATCTCAGTCATTCAGATACTAAGAGGTCACGCCACAGTTTATCCAAAATATATATACAATAGTCTACATGTTTCACGTTCTCCACCTCATTCACTACTGGATCCATGGTGAACGTGCTAGCACTGTGTTCTGGTGGACAAAGACAAAGACGTTTGACAAATTCTTAGCACGACAGACCACCATAACCGTTCCTTTGCAATGTGATCAAGATTGTCGGGAAAACTGCTATATGCTAGGAGGATTCAGTCAGCCCACTGTGCAACACCGCTTTATTGTGCAGCACCTCGGATGTCGCTGGGGGGCTGTTGTCATCACGTGGGCAAGGAGCGAGTGTGCTGGCCGTGCTGGGGCAGAAGGCACGTCCCTCGCTGCCGCCAGGGGCACTGATGGCCTCTGCCCAGCATAAAAACCGGTACAAGTGACAGACAATACGCCCGAGGAGCAGGAGAGAAGGAAAAGAATGCAGACGAATGTTGGGGGGTAAACGGCATGTGAGGGCAAGCGTGTGCCCCTTCCTGCCCCAAGTAAAATGATCAACTTCCGGCGCGAGGGGCGAGGGGCTCCGAGTACATCTGGCCCCTCATGCCTCAGCCTCTTCTCTCCCTCTTCGTGACACTTGTACTCCCATCACAAGGTCACTTCTGGGTCCTCGCCAGCAACAGCAGCACATCACTGCGTCGTCCAGGTAGATACAGCAGATTATAAGTGAAAAAGAGTAATGACATGCCAGGCCAAGCAAGGCCCCATGTCGTCCATCCCCGCCGCGTCACATCACTAGTTGCTGATGGCTGTCCCCGCGGTGTGGTAGCCGAGTGGCCGGACGGAGACAGCGATGGAGAGGGACGCGGCTTTCTCTCTCCTCATCCGTATAAGGCGGCGACTTCTCGCGACGTCCGGCCCCGAGGCTCCTTCGGCCGCCACTCGGGGATCAGGTTCACCTTTCCTTCCTCCTCCTCCTCCTCCTCCTCCTCCTCCTCCTCCTCCTCCTCCTCCTCCTCCTCCCGCCTCAGTCATCTGCTGCAGGCCACCACACCCCACCTACCGTCACAGGCAACCAAATCTGTTATTAATTGATAGTAACAGATTCATGACTGTATTTGCGTCATGCCAAGTGTTGGTTGTGTGGACGCAGCCACCGTCATGCTGGCAACCTGCGAGGGACGACCACCGCTCATTAACTTTAGTTGTGGAGAGAAAGTTGAGCCAAGCCATCAATAGAGTAGAGAAATTACGTTACCCAAGAGAGAGAGAGAGAGAGAGAGAGAGAGAGAGAGAGAGAGAGAGAGAGAGAGAGCAGATATAGATTGCTCATTTTTTCCTGAGACACGATCGATGGCATAACATTCCTCACACAACCCGGACGCCATTATTTACACGCTTAAATCACCATCACTTCCACGGGCGCCATCACACCCACCCTATCATCATTCATAATCTTACTATTGTTGTATAATCATTACACTATCACCACTATAAGTTACTGCACCATTTGCGTCATCACATTCTCTTCCGCCAACCACAGCAATGACAACTACTAGTGCTGCTACTACTACTGTTACTACTACTGCTACTACTACTACTACTACTACTACTACTACTACTACTACTACTACTACTACTATTACTACTACTACTACGGTTACACCACATCCGTTAAGATGATCCATGGAGGGGAGAATGGAAGAGAGAGAGAGAGAGAGAGAGAGAGAGAGAGAGAGAGAGAGAGAGAGAGAGAGAGAGAGAGAGAGAGAGAGAGAGAGAGAGAGAGAGAAACAAAATAACGTCATCATTCATTTTACAAAACGTGCAACAATGACGTTCTCCAGAGCCACATTCCACTACCAACACTGTTTCCTTCCCTCACGAGTGTTATGCGTGTGCTTCATTCATCAACATTCCCGCCACCTCCAGTTACGTATATACTACTTATGAAAACCTATTCAGCGTGAAGCCCACTTTGACACGCGGTAAATCCCACCATCACCCTTTGGAGTGGTCAAATTTGTGGTCGTAATAACATCACGTTCGCTTACAGATAGATAAATGCGTTCCTTCCCCCCTTCCCCACGGGGTCCTACCTCCTGCCCTGCCTTTCCCACAGTGTAGCCACGTCCTGCCCCCCCGTTCCGGCACGAGCTAGCGGCCTGCTGTTCGCACGCCCAGCTGTTGTTCGTAATAAACCCATCAAACCAACTTGGTGTCTGGTTTCGAACTCCAGCGCCTCACCTCCCATCCTCCACAGAGCCTCCCTCAACTCTCGTTCTGACTACGACTCCAAGTACGACCACCTCTTCCACACTATGCCTTCTCCCTCCACCTCCAACTTCTGTAAGCACCATGGTCAGTCAGTCAGTCAGTCATTCTCTCTCTCTCTCTCTCTCTCTCTCTCTCTCTCTCTCTCTCTCTCTCTCTCTCTCTCTCTCTCACGCACACACACACACACACACACACACACCCTACTGCCGTCCCGCACACCGCCAAAACACCACCAATCTGACCAAGCTTCTGTAACCTCTTCAGGAGCCGCGACCTTACAACTGTTCACAAGACTCCCTCGAGCACCGCTGAGATAGCTGCTGCATCTAATCACGGGATCTACAACGCCTTCTCCGCCCTGCCACAACGCAGCCACCAGCCAAAGCAGATGTACCTGGAACCTTCAGGCTAGAGATACATTAATTGCCATTCTACTCACACGCCTGCAATGGACGCACACATGCACGCACGCCCGACCGTCTACCCACCCACCCCACCCACCTACACACACACACACACACACACACACACACACACACACACACACACACACACACACACAGTTCTTCTCAAATACCATTATGAATTCAGAATGAGAGTCTCCTCTAGGCGTGTGTCCTCCTCGCGCCACGCCCCTGACAGTAGAGCCACTCCCTGTGCAGGTGGCCGAGACGTCTTATCACAGTAAATCGTTGTTACGTAGTTCCAAACCCTCACGTGGATGACACAGAATTCTGTACGCGCAGCCCCTCATTATAATTTCAATGAGGCTAACCTGTTGGGTGGACCTGCTAGCTTCCCTTAAAGCGTCAAGACTCCACTCATGGTCCCTCTCCCTTCTCTTGATGTCCTCCAGAGGCGACCAAACAATGGGAGAAAACTTGAGACCTTGAGAGACGGTGCAGCAGATACAGAGGAGAGCACAGCGAGTGGCGTCTGGGAGGGTCCACCGGCATGGGATACAAGGACGTGGATCGGTCAAGCCCTGTCTGCCACCTCTTTTTCTCTCACTGGATACAAATTGTCACCAATACAGACATGGATCTTGGCGCAAAGGATAGCAACGCGCTTCTTTCCCCACCTCTTGCCTCTGTCCCTCCTCTTCCCTTTATCTGTCTTTTTCTGTCTGTCCATCTGTCTGAATCTCTCTCTCTCTCTCTCTCTCTCTCTCTCTCTCTCTCTCTCTCTCTCTCTCTCTCTCTCAGGCAGAGTCACGAATCGAAGAAAAACTCGTATCTCCCTTGTCTGGACGAGAAGACGCGGGAGGGAGAAGAGGGAAAGATGAGACAAGAGGAAAGGGGAAGGAGAGAGGAGGGCGAGGAGAGGGAGCAGAGAGGTGAAGAGGGTAAGGGAGGGAGGAAGAAGCCACTTGACGACTGTACGTACACCACGGAGTTTGAAAGCCTAAAAGGAAACCATCGTTTGGTGTTTGTGTGTGATGGACAAATGCAATCATCTCTCCTAACAACCAAATGACCTTTTTTTCATCTGGTAAATTGTGCTAATCTGAGCCCCAGCACCATCTCCAAAATATTTTCTTCCCGAAGTATTTGCTCGCCGACCCTCTGACCTTCTCCCATCCAGCCTCTACTCGCAGGTCGCTCGCGTCTCGCATGCATCCCTCCCTCGCCTGTGGAGGTTTTTCGACTCCAAGAACTGCAGTGATGCGTCTTGTTCCCACCACCACGGGACCATAAACCTCTTCCACCCCAGACAAGTTTGAGGGTTCACAAAGGCAAATTTGAATTAATTACGTACATTTTCCAGGAAAGTATGAATGATTTTGCGTTTGGTTTTCTTTTTCAGCATTTCCTTGCATGACGGTGTTCCTTGAGACGGCCTGAGTCTAGGAGAGTTGCCAAAATACACAGGACTCGGTCATTTCATTTGCTTACTTATTTCAGCCTGACTCGAAAATAGTGAAGTCAAACACCACGGCTGCTTTGGAGACTATGGGAAATGTCAGACAGGACAGTGTTTGTGGTCTGCTTTGTGGAAAGAGAGAGAGAGAGAGAGAGAGAGAGAGAGAGAGAGAGAGAGAGAGAGAGAGAGAGAGAGAGAGAGAGAGAGAGAGAGAGAGAGAGAGAGAGAGAGAGAGAGAGAGAGAGAGAGAGAGAGAGAGAGAGAGAGAGGATACCAGATACAGATAAAACAGACAACGTTCATTCTACAGTTTAGTTTTCTGACAAGGATATAATATGCAGGAAAACCAACAGTCAGGATTCTGGCACTATGGAAAGAACACATTGAAAGTTAAAATGCAATAGTACGTAAAATAAGCAACATGACATAACCATATCAACCTTACAGTATTTTCAGGAATCCACAGCTCGTTGCCCAGTGAAAGGGACATCTGTCTACAAGCATCAACGAGAGACTGAAAACTCAGAGGCGTAGCACCTGACCAGCAAGTGCCGCGCAGTCAGGGGGGGACAAAGCAGCCATCACAATAAGGCAGTGATATGAAGGAAGCACGTGTTGAACGCGTAAGACACATCCGCAGATGGGTTACTGTTGTTTCATTATTGAGGCCTTGCACACCCGTGTCTGACCAGGGGCACACAGCCCTGGCCCATCTTGGCGTGGCCATTACCTTCTCTCATCTTTGTTGCCACGCGCCGTGAATAGTAGATCAGACCGAAGGAAGGAGGTCCCTGGGGGCGAGAGGACAAACAAGAGCAGAACAAGAAGAGACACTTCGTCCCCTTCGACTCAGACAAGTGCAGGAACGCAGTGAAGATTGCGTGTCCAGCTACATCTTTGGCATTTAATTGTTTATATAGACGGGCACAGAGAGAGAGAGAGAGAGAGAGAGAGAGAGAGAGAGAGAGAGAGAAAGCTGTGAAGAAAAACAAATATTTAAAAAAGAAAATTATGACCCACTGCCAATGAGTCTATCCGGAAAGAACAAAAAACAGGAACTGCAAACTGTGATGAGTAACACTTTCAAATAAAAACAACAGACCGTTCTACTGAAATTCCTTACGCAGGGTACATACATATACGAGGAGTTAAAACATTTTGCCATTATGAAGAATGTAAATATAAACACCCAACTGATTAGAATGGGGGTTACGTGATGTGCTTAAGTGTTGTGGAGGTAGTACCCAGAGAAAAGCTAAAACGTGATTAGACAAGTGGAAGTGAATTATACAGTATAAGAAGATGAATGAAGTATATAGGTATCACTATTCAGAAGTGTGAGGTTACGTGTGAGATCATTTTTGGAAACACGATTCTCCCTCCTTGTCACAACAAGTAAAATCCCTGGATTATTCTGTCCAGCGAACCACTGCAAGCATATGGCAAGCAAGACTCCATTCACTTTCACTCCATTGGATATCATGAATTACTTACAGGTAAAGCTCCTGAGGCTGCAGCTTGACGGGAGTTAGAGGGAGCGACTGGCTGACTGACTGACCGGCTAGCGGGTATGCATGGTCAGGTTGGGTTGTGAGAGGGAGGGCAAATAAGACGATAGGTGGGTGGGTGGGTAGGGAGATGGGTGGGTGGGTAGGGAGATGGGTGGATGGGGTTGGAAAGGCAGGTAAGAAAGTGGGCGGCCTGGGTAGCATGCGGGTGGGTGTGCGGACGGGCGGACGACCAGCAGCCACTTCCCCAAGGGCAGGCGTTGCTGCAGAACAAGTCCGAGCAAGATAATGGTGGCGGGGCCGCAAGGGACAGGCGGCCGCGGCAACAATACGTGTCATTAGTGGCGGGAATGAACATGAAGTGATTTCATATCCAAGAATTTCGGGTTGGTTTCGGTAATTATCAAAATAAATCCTGTATTGCCCGCTTTCTCATGGCACGTGCAGGCAGGCAGGTTGTGCGGGCAAGCAGGCAGGGAGACTGAGGCAAGCGCAGCAGCCACTCTGTGACGAATTGTGAAGAAAACGTATTCTCTTGGGTGACTGAGGCGAATGATTGCACCTTTTGTCTCATTTGTTTAGCAATTTATCTATCACTGTGTGTGTGTGTGTGTGTGTGTGTGTGTGTGTGTGTGTGTGTGTGTGTGTGTGTGTGTGTGTGTGTGTGTGTGTGTGTGTGTGTGTGTGTGTGTGTGTGTGTGTGTGTGTGTGTGTGACCACCAGATACATTTCTTATAGGCGGATCCATGCATGGTATAAACAGTAACAAGCTTACAACTCGTCCAGCCTGAACAACACATGTAAGTAAAGACCTTAAATGTGCAATCATTATCATTACCAATAATAATCAGCTCAGGTATTTAAGGCATCTCATAACCCAGGGTCATCATTATACCATAAATTTTGTCCAGCGTTCTAAAGACATAAATAAACAATACCTAGAGATAAATCAAAATGAAGAGAAGGTCAATAATTCAGCCAGGGGGAGTTGACGCGTTGTCCCCATCTGGGTGGTGACGGAGAGCCTGCCAGCACTACAGCCCGTGGTGCGCAGCCCGCCACAAGGGTACGAATTTATGGACGCTGCTTTAAGCGACAGAGTACATTAAAGGGAGCCGCTCTATGCACCACAAGTGAGAAAAATGTGGTGAATTAACGGCTGCACATGAATTTTTGGGGGATAAGTGGTGGAGCTTCATAGCAGATAATATGTTTAACAGCAGCGTTCGCCTTGAAGACCAGTTTGCAGACTCAGAGAGCTATCTGCCACTGAACTCCAAGATGCGGCTTCACTTTGAGGTATTTGAAGTGTTAATAAAAGGCCAAACTGAAGCGCGGGCTCGTCAGCAGCATCATCAAACACAAATTTTAAGCATGTGCAAATGTCTCATACCCGTCTCGAAGAGAGTAGAGGTGAGGTCTGCAAACTCTGAAGACAAGAGAGGCATGCAGGCATCTGGAGGGCATGACAGGTTTTATAGTACACGCTAATGTTGACACGACCAGCAACTACCACACCAGGTAGGCACCAGGCAACACACGCTACACTCATCCAAGGAGGTTTGAGATGACACCTCAGTGCGTCTCACTCTGCAGTCCATCTCCAATGCATCTCTTAGCATTCCCAGTCTTTCGATGATTAAATTCTAGTAACTATTTTCCTTGCACCCAACTCTTCCTATCTTTTCATTCTAGCTTATAAAAATCAATTTGAAAAGGCAGGAAGTAGAACCGAAGGCTGAAAACAGTCTTTTTGTATGCATGTTCAATAGAGGAGTGAGATGAAGAGTGTGAGGAGCCAGCAGCGTAGGACAGAAGATAGAGTCAGTCAGTGTGGGAAGACTACACAAGCAACAGGAACCATCACCCCCAGAGAGGCCAGACAGCACTGTGAGGGACACACAAATGTGAGGGACCAGATGGAGGAGGAATGAGTGAGGGAGCAACAAGTAGTGTAAGGAACCAGAAGTGAAGTACGTAAGAACAGAGACAAATGGTACACTTCTTCATAAGGATAAAATAACCACACGGAAGGATAATGAAGGTGACTGAAGATGAATAATGAAAATTGCAGGTGAGCAGATACTGAAAAATAAGGAGAGTGGCGGTGTATACTTTGCGTGGCCGTCTGGGTGTAGCGATGTATTCAGGGGCGGGAACGACCCCAGCTTTGAAGTGCTAGTAGACTTAAACGTTAGTCATTCTGCGCCTTCTAATGCCTCATCTCATGGTCCATAGTGTGTTCTGTATGTTTAACTTCCTTCAATTTTATTCGCTTTAAATGTTAGGTATGTGCATTACTTGGTTTCCAGGACACAAATGTAGCCACTAAAATGTAAGTTTTTGAAATTTTAAAAAGAATATTTACAATTCATGGATTAAAAGAATGTACATTTGTTGTTTGTAGGTTAACAATACAACGGGTCTGTTGTACAGTCATGTCACAATCAAGTTGAACATTACAGGAAGATTGGGTGATAAAACCAAGAAAACAAAACCCAACATGCTCAAAGAATGACATGATGACAAGTCAAGCAACAAGTCAGTCGTGCCAGTCATAGCAGGCTGATGAGTGAGCTGGCCCGGTGAGACAAGGTGGCGGGCGCCCCTGCCAACACTCCAGGCTTTCATGGTGGTTTAGACTTTAGAGCGTGACTCAGCCTTTTCGTTTATATCACATTAGGGACATGAATCGTGTTCTTAAGCATCGATTTTCTGGCGCTTCAAAACAAAAACGTCAGACTTCCTACGTAGTGAAAATCATCGGTATCGTTCTTTCCTCAACGTCAGATAACATGCGAGAGAAGGACGCGAACCTAAACCTGGTGTTCAGGTAGACTGGAAGTGTGGGAGGGACGTCTGGCAAGAGGCGGAGGTGGCAAAGTAGGAAGGGAGGGATGGGGAAGGAGGGGCGACGGAAGGGAGGGCGGCAGGGGGGCATCGTGACTAGAGAGACACAGATGTTTGACGACCAACACCTAATCTATGTCCTTCTTGCTCTGAGCTCCGTCCACCCATCACAAGAGGTTCCCGGCGATTCTCCTTCCTTTTATTCGTTAGCAGGGGACCCGGGTCTTTAAGATGTCCGCGGGGACGTTCCTCTACCTTACAAGGCTCAACCCAGCAGACAACCATCATTAACCACCATAACCTCCACCGCCCACCACCATCATTTTTGCTCCCTCATCTTTCTTCTCCTTCCTCACGGCCACTCACCCTCTGGAGCATCTTCATTCAGTCTCGTCCTGTCTATGCCTTCACGTCTCGTTCCTTAAGAAAAGCTACGACACTGGGCAGACCAACACAAGAGGAAACCAACATAAACCGCTATTGGGAGCGATCAACAGTCCTTTAAGCAGAGAACTGGCTCTTCGTGGCTCTTCAAATCTCGCGGACCAAAAGGAATCACTCACTCCCTTTCTCGGCGAATTGGAATGATTGTGGTGTCCTTTTGTCGCGGTCTGAGGCTCGAGAGTGAGAACGTATTACTGATGTGTACGTACCAAGAGACAAGACACTGATCATTGCTGCCTCGCCTCGTGAAGCACCTCTCCCCTCATGTCATGAAAAGAATTGATTTTCAAGCAGAGAGAAAGAGAGAGAGAGAGAGAGAGAGAGAGAGAGAGAGAGAGAGAGAGAGAGAGAGAGAGGGTGAGGGGGGGGGCAAGTCTCATCAAGGGGTCCTGTCTTTTCTTTCACACTGAATCCGGTTTTCATCTTTAGCTCTCCTCCATCCCCTCTCTCTCTCTCTCTCTCTCTCTCTCTCTCTCTCTCTCTCTCTCCATTCATATACCAAGAGTGCGCTGTGCTCACCATCAAAGCTTCTACACGCTGTATTGTGCGTCTTTCTCTTTCCTTCCGTACTTCATTCTGTATTCCTCCTCCGACTTTCATCATTCTATCAAACTGACATCCTTAAATTTCTCTCTCTCTCTCTCTCTCTCTCTCTCTCTCTCTCTCTCTCTCTCTCTCTCTCTCTCTCTCTCTCTCTCTCTCTCTCTCTCTCTCTCTCTCTCTCCCTACTTGAAATACTCAGCAGGCAGCAGCAACAGCAGCAGCAGTAGGTATATGAATAAGCACCTTGGTGATGGAGTCTGTAATCTGGTGGAGCCTGTAAGGCTGTGCATACAAGACTATAGGGACGAATCTTGCCTCCCGCTGCTGAAAGATTGAACGGAGTGTCCAACTTGAGCGTGTGGGTTAGGTAGTGTAGCGCCATGTGAGCTCTGCCTCTCGTTTTCTAATTCGTCATTGTCTAAAGCTGTAATGAGGGAGTCTTCATCGTGGTCGGCCTGAGTGACAGCCACCACCCAGCCTGATCCTTCAGCCACATTCCCCCTTACAGCCCTTGCGGGACTTTCCTTTAGGCCTATACTGGACTCCCGCTTGGCAACGCATGAGGACCTGCTGGTGTGAGGCAGCATCTTCAATTCATCCTTCTATTGACTTGAGAAATGATACCTTTAGTCATTCATAATATCCACACAGCTGGCCCAATGGAATATTAACGTGCTGTGAACTATGAAGACCTTTGCAACGTGGCAAAAAAATATCTTCAAATCACCCTTCCACTGGCTTGAGAGATCGACACCTTCAGTCATACGTGCATCAATCCCAGCCGGAGAGCAAAAGGAATACCCGACGTGTTAGGGACGCCCTGAAGTCACAGAGAACTGGCATGCCTTGGTAACTAATTATAATCACACAACGCCCTGATAATGCAAGTGAAGTACAGAGCTAACAAGATCTTCACCGCCTGAGCCTCGTCTGATAACTTTACACTGAAATACCCTAACTGCCGTCGTCCTCCCTCTTATCAGGCAGAACATCAACACCTGCCCTGCTCATATGAATACGTCCGACAGATAAACACCAAGGTATTCGAAGACGCTGAGCTAATAACCGGTGTGGAACCTGGAATTATCTGGTCCGTCAGTCTCACGGTGCATGGCGAGGGAAAGGAGGGTCGGGCAGGTTTAGGGAAGGAAGATGCTGTTTCTGTTGCTGTTTTTGCTGTTCTTGATCTGTGTTGAGTAATCGGTGAACCCGTAGAAAATACAATAAATGTGCTACCGTTTATTGTCTCCCTGGCTGAACAGAGTATGGGAAAGAATTAATGTTGCAAAGAAAATGGGAGAGGAAAGATGGTCGGGGGCTGAGAGGATGTTGCAAGTAACACACAAGAGAATGAAAAGATGTAAACACTCAAGGATGAATGCAGGAACGATCGAGGAGGTAAGCTGATGGAAGGCAGGCAGGCAGGCAGGAGGAGGAGGAGGAGGAGGAGGAGGAGGAGGACATAGTGTGCGTAAGGTAATACACACCATGGAGGGAGGAGGAGGTAATCTGATGTTGAAAAAGTATTGTGCAGAGAGAGAGAGAGAGAGAGAGAGAGAGAGAGAGAGAGAGAGAGAGAGAGAGAGAGAGAGAGAGAGAGAGAGAGGCGTGGGGGGAATGTGCGGTATAGGGATGGATCTATGAGTATAGGAGTGGCGACAAAAACAAGATGTGCAATGAGGAAAGAAAAGAAGTAGGTAAGGAAATGAAGTGCGTACAACGGGGAAGGAAGGGAGGGAGGTGCAACAAGGGAGGGAAGGAGGTAGAGGGAAAGGAGACCGAGATACCGTGAGGGAGGAGCAGAAGGAACCCAGTCATTACATCATTGACATTCCTCTGCCTCTGAGTGGCTCGCGGCACTGCTCCAACACACTCCAGCCTCTGCCTGGCCCACGAAACTCCTGGGCTGGATGGCGGCTGGCTGCGGGGCGGATCCGTGTGGCGCACTGGCCCTCGACGAGCCACTTCACGTTGCCACGACAGCACTCAGGACTCAGCGAGTGTTGACCCTTGGCGGCGCCGGTCAGCATCCACTCAGGGAACGCTCAAAGGGCGTCAAGCGAGAAAGAAATCCAGGGAGAGCAACTCATCTGATGCAGTACGGCAGCCCAGACCTGGCTGGCCATGGCTAACCTTACGGGTGGTCCCCGACCGTATCCACAATACGTATAAACTAACACCAGGTATGGAAGTGTGCATGTGGTGTTACCCACTAACCACCAGCTTCACTGATGCTCAATGCAACCATGCATATAATATACAAATACATTACACAAACACTGGTAGTTCAAATAAAATCCCATGTAAGATGCTTTACTTCACGTACGTCAGCTTTTCATTCCCGCAGGTTGGTCCACTCCAATGAAGTACAGGAGGCAGATAAACAGTGCTGTAACATTCCTCTCTGCTGACACGCTATCCCTACTTCCCGTTAGTTAGCACATTAAGACAGGAAGTGAGCAGTTCGTCTCGAGGGGCAGCGCGCCACTACGTGGCCCTCGCAGGGAATACTAATTCTTGACCGCACCTCAGCAGCCATTGTATTCACACTAAAACAATGCAACGTAAATAATATCTCGTATAATTAGCAATGTATAATGCTTCTCGCTTCAAGGGAGGTGCACAGTCTCCTAGGTCTGCCGTGCACTCGTGAGAATACCACAACAGAAATACTTTAAAGAACACTTTGTATAACCAATGAGGTTAAATTTCCTTTGGTCTCGCCGTAAAAGTTACATATTTTTTCATTCTTCAAGATCCTTCCCTCGTTATTCCTAAGCACCGATATCCTCGCATAACAAATAACTCTTATTTTGACAGCATGAAGTAAAATTACGAGACGTGACCAAAGTATGAGAAGCTTGCTGACTTTTTGCTTCTCTTCTCCGAGTGTAGCACGAGATCAATTCTAAATTGCTAGTAAGCTGCTCCAGCATCTCAAAACTGAATATAACGCGAGACAAATTTGGAATAATGAAGAGGCATTTACGATATTACAGCTCACGATATAGATTGTAAAGCTGAATGTGAAGATTGCGGTGTAGGAGAATGGAGACTTCTCATGAATGTAAATGTAAGATAAGGTGACGTAATATTACGATAAGGAAAAGAAACCCAAGTGATTCTGCCATTACTTAGTGGGCAGATTTTCCTCCCGACACAGCGTGCGCCATTGTGAGGTGAAGAGCTATGATGCATCCTCATATTCTTGTCCGCAATGTTTACTGGCCAAGGCATACACCACTACCGGCCCACAGATGGAACACAGCATGTAGATTTAAATGTACCTACGTGTATATATGTATACAAAACCGTATTAACTTTCCAGAAGTACATACACACACACACACACACACACACACACACACACACACACACACACACACACACACCACAGGCAGACAAACCGGGTACACAGAGCCGGTTTCCTCCTTCCATCATGGTGTAGCCAAGACGTTGATGGTTTGTACGCGCATAACTCAAACTTCGCAGCCCCAAGACCCATCGCCGGCTGGAGGAGGAGGACCCGCGGCCAGGACGCTAACGTCCCACCATTATCGTATCTTCAACATCTCGACGCTCACTGCCCGTATAAGTTCCTCTCCTGGCGAGTCCCCGAACATTAGCTATTGGTGATTTTGAGCAACAATTAATGTTTTCTTTTTTCCAGGAAGATGGTTTGTTGGTTGGATGGATTTCCGAGCCACACACACACACACACACACACACACACACACACCTTCCTCATGTGTGTGTGTGTGTGTGTGTGTGTGTGTGTGTGTGTGTGTGTAATAATAGTAATAATGATAATGAGAATATTGAGAATAATGATAATAATAATAATAATATTATCATTATTATTATTATTATTATTATTATTATTATTATTATTGTTATCATTATCATTATTACTATTACTATTATCATTACTATTGTAACAATTATTGTCATTATTGTTGGTTATTATTATTATTATTATTATTATTATTATTATTATTATTATTATTATTGTTATTATTATCATTATTATTATTACTACTACCGTTATTATTATTATCATTAGTTTAGTTCATTTAAATTGCAGTCTTACAGCTGAAAAAAGTGTGTGTGTGTGTGTGTGTGTGTGTGTGTGTGTGTGTGTGTGTGTGTGCGTGCTCGCTCTAAGTGTCCGGACCACCTAGGCCTGCGGCATAGATCCAGTCTTTGCACGAATGAGTCGAAGTGTGGATGAACCAGAGCACACACACACACACACACGCGCGCGCGCGCGCGATGCTAATCCCTGCACTTCCTCGCTGACCGCCAGTTAGCCAAGCGAACACCAGCAGTACGAGTCGCGTCCTGTCGTGGCTCGGAGCAGCGGGCGGCGAGGATCAAGCTCAGGTGGGGGATTGAGCCAAACAGGTGGACGGGACACACTGGAGCACGTCAAGCTTCATTTTCCAGGATGACGTAATGAACCACCGTGGGACGTTCACCGAGAGCAAGGTCAGGCTAGTGGAATAGTACGAGTAACTATCGGACGAAGAACCAAGAACAGGAGAGAGGCGTGCACGAATGAAGGAGGAAGAGTAAGAAGTGAACGAGTAATGAGGGAGAAAAACAGAATCAGCTGCATGGATCAGAGGGAACAGAACCAGCTGGAGGTGGAGTGGATGGAGGGGCTGGTAGTGGGGGGGGGGAGAGTAGAGATCAGCTGGACGAGATGTGGAGGGGAGGGAGGCAGTCTGATGGCTGAGGTGAAGAAGAGGAACACTAACTGGGTGGGCGGAGGGAGACGGGGCACGGGGGGAAGGGGCGTACCAGTTCAACGTGTGAGATGGGGACGCATCAGCTGAGAGAGGCATGGAGGGCTGGGAGGAGGTACAAAGTGGGTGGAGCGAAGGAGGGGAGATTAAGAACACCTGTGGATTGAGAGGGGGAGACGACGCACTAACTGGCTGGAAAGAGGTGAGGCAAGTGGCGGACTAGATGAGCAACGAGGCGGAGGTAAAGCGAGGCGAGGCGAGGCGAGGCAAGGCAAGGCAAGGCAAGGGGGCGGTGACGGAGCCTCAGTCAGAAACACGCCAAGGGCCAAACGAGCAGCTTAGTCAGAAACACAAGTAAAAATGTTCTGTGGACATAACGTGTTTCCTGGAAGACAAAAAGAAGGACCAAGTGTTGAAGAGAAGCCAAAAAGAACACGAGGGACTAGTTAGTTCACATACCGCGCCGAGCAATGGAATCTTAAGTGGGATGAGCTGCAGGACACTTAAATGGGCAAGAGAGAGAAGAAAAAATAAAAATAAATAAAAAAGCTAGAGTAATCAATGTCAAGTACCGGCTGACAAATTACAAATAAAGTATACCTAATTAAATGGCATCATAATGAAACTCAATAACGAAGTTCTCAGAGGTATATATAAAAAGTGGTTTTACAGATATCAACACAGTATGAACTTAGAAAGTATAAGCTTGGACAAAAAAAATCAAGTAAGAATGAAGCAAGAAATACTAAGGTAATATCAACGAAACCTAAAAGAAAGCAACTGACAGAAAAATGAAAACAGAATTTTTTAAACAAGTTTGAGAGAGGAACAGAATTCCTCCACCGTCTTGTATGAAATAGTACGTGTGTAAGAGAGAGAGAGAGAGAGAGAGAGAGAGAGAGAGAGAGAGAGAGAGAGAGAGAGAGAGAGAGAGAGAGAGAGAGAATGGGGGGCGGGGGCTTGAACGGTACTCACTTATGTCTACCCGGAGGTAGGTGTTGAGCCAGGCAGGAGAAAGAACATTAACCCACTACTGACCAACCCAAGCACGCCTTACACGGTTCCCATAACATAAACACCTACTAAAACTACCGCCTGGGGATTAGAAACTGTACACAGTGGTTATTCTTTATAGTAAATAGTATGATAACTCGCAAGTGAACCGCAGGCACAACTTTAGTCAAACAAGAGAATGATCAATGACATTCAAATACAAAGAGTTGTGACGTAAATACTGAATGATTTTCTGGTGCTCTCTGGTCAGCTTTCTCGCCCAGCAGTGGCAGCGTCAGGGTGAAAAACAGCCCTACCACCACCTCCACCGCACTAGTCCCTGTGACAGTAGCAGGCGATGAACCTTCACGAGCCGCGTCACAACGATTCAACTTGAGTTGCATCCAAGCACAGGTTTCAGGTTGCCTCCTCTTGACAATTCATGCGAAAAATTTCTGATTGTAGACAGCAAGGTATCACTGCTTTCTTTTCCCCCAAGAATATGAACTAGACATCTTTTGGGCAAGTCTTAGTCTGCAAGTGTGGATAACTGCGTCGCTACTTCTTAGCCCACCATGCCTTCTTTTTATATTTCCCCACGACTACAAGAGACAAGCATGCATGTACTCACGCACACAAGTGCTTCTACGCAGTAAGATACACACACATCGTAAAAAACACCCCTCACAATTTATTCTAAAGCAGTAAAATCTTTCTTTAAGAACGTTAAACGTATCATACGTACGGCCCATCATAGATAAGGAAATATTGGGATCACAAACTCGGCAACATCTCCAGCAATACAATGATGCGAAAGAGCATGTCATTTACTTTGTCATACTTGGCGTTACAGCTTATGATTTACCTTCTATCCGTTCACTCAGAATTCATAACTATTACAATATATAACTTCTATCGAAAGAAATCACATTCAGAGATTTCAATGATGGTTTATAAAGGTATCTCTCAGCTTTGACGATTGAGAAACCTCAACAGTACATAAGTAGTAATCCCAAAACATCTGTGCTATCTGCCTCGGAGACGCACACTGCCTGCCCTGTCTTCTCTTCACTCTTCGTTCACTCATCTGACAACTATACGATATTGCGAGGTCCAGTTACCCGTAAGAGTTCACTGCTACACATCATCCGCTTTACGCTTTATTTGCTCTACACCAGGAATAATATTAACTTATTTAAAATTCGGAGTCGCTCCTTGACTCGCCTTTGCACAAGAAACCAGACCCCACACGTGTCAGGAAGGACCACGACCCCACTGTTCCACACTCGTCCTCCTTTACTCTCTGCGTTCTAGCACTTCCGCTGCTAAAGGAAACGTCCCTCGCGAGAACCACGAGGTCAAGGAAAATCATAGATGTGCTGCTGTCAGTGTCCTGAGTAGTGGTGAGGGCGGGTTTCAGGGCCATAGTAATTAAATGTTTCACTGTCATTCAAGGAAGCCGAGAGTCCTCAAGGGCGGTCGGGACCCACAGTCAGTGAAACGAGCGTGGAAACATTTGGACAGATATTCCCACGAGGGTGATGTAAGAAGAAAGATCCCACCTTGACTGCCGTCTCTCAAGGTTGTTGTCAAACTCACGGATAAGGAAGGTGTTTCTCACAGATATAGACTAAGAGGCCATGTAATGCAGTGCGATTTAATAACATTCTAGGAAATATACAATCCTACAGTGTTTGTACAAAGACTAATGATCGTAAATTATGAAGAAAACATGCTCCTTAAACAAGTTTTTTTTCTTTAAGCAAAGAAGGCAAAGAAGCAGGAGCTGGGCTACCGGGCTTACGGTAGTTTCAGGAGTTCGTAATAAGTGGTTGTCAATCATGATGCTCGTGAAGCAGCCCGCCTCAGTGGCCAAGATCCTCCTCTCTACCTCAAGTAAAAAAGAAGTCATTCATCAAGAACATAATGGTACACTAAGGTACCTAATGTCGTCAACGTGTCTTACCTTGTAGTTTCTTCTCAGTTTCCCAGAATTTTTGTAGCTCCGTAAAGTACTTATCAAGAATGAAGACTTTTGAGAGCCCTAGAGTTGCCATCCTAACGGGCGGTGTCGGGTCGGCTGCCCCAGTGGAGCGCGCGGTAGCCACCTTGGATCATAGGGCAGCTCGGGATAGGGTTCCTCACACATGGGTCGAGACTGAGGCTTGGGTCTGTGGTGCGCCCAGGCCGCTGAGCTGGCCAGACGGGGCTTCAGTAGCTATTTGTCAGTGAGCTGGTTATGCCCACTACTACCGTCTGGCCGCTGGGCTGCTCATCTCGCCGGAACCAGACACTCGCCGCTCACTACCTCGACCACCCCACGTCGGCTGTCCGGTTTACCCGCCAGCACTGTATGGCACACACGACTGTCAACTTTACCACTGTTGACACGAACACACAATTTCACCTCCGGGTACACAACTAGTGTTACATATGGCACGGAATGGGCATCATTGTACAAAATCCCTCCTGGAGCAGAACCTCCTTCCGACGCTGCCGCATCTCCGCACGCAGGCGTCACACTCTGTCGCTCTACAGTATTGACAGGCCACTAGGAATTTCCTGAATCATCGCGAGTGTGAACGACTCTGCGTCTCTCCATCTTGCTCACTGTTCACCTCACCACTAATCCAGGTGAACAACAGCCTCCCAGCCGCCGCACATGAACACAGAGGGCAGCACCATGACCGGCCCGGTCACGTGGTCTCCCAGCCACGCGCTCATTGGTTCGTAGGGAAAGCATCCACTCAGTTTATATATCGGGAAACATTAACATCCGCTTGTTATTTCCATTCGCAACAACTTAACAATGAGAACTAATATTAAAGTTTACTGTCAGTTACACATAAGTCACTTTCAGTGTTCCGTAAGAGTAATCTTCCCGACACTCTACTAAGGAAAAAAACAGTACATGGCATCTCTGCGCCAGGTACCCTCCCGTAGAGATGACGGTGGGAGGAATGGGCGCCGCATACAGAATAACACGACCAAGCTACCATCCTCGGGGGCATCTGACCACCCCGTGTCCCGGTCCCTACATTCTTGGCTTCCTAGATATGCCAGGTCCACACCCACGCCCACACTGAGCACAGGCCACAGCTCCGCCTGTAACCCATTTCCCAACTCACTGCAGCTCAGAGAGAGAAATAAATCAAGGTTGTAATCTGGCCATCTTGTCACCCCCTGATGGCCTGAACTCCTCCCAGCATCGGCACGGGGCTATGGGTCTTGAGGAGGGGCGATGGAAGGACGACACCCCCATACCAAGTGGCCCAGACATGATAACAGATTCTAGAGTAGGGTAGGTATGGTGCGCCTGCTGCCCAGCCCTCCCTCAGACTCCTCGCTCTCCTCCGTCCACCCAGACCCTCCAACCTAGATCGCCTGCTCGCCTGCCCGCAGGCCGCCCACCCGCTCGCTGGACTTCCCACCCCCCCTCTCCTCGAACTTACCATCTCAATCTTTCACAGCCGAACACGTGATGCGTCAACAATATCGTTACACACACTAGAGGAACGAGAGAATGTTCTGCGTAACGCCTTTCCTCGTGCACTTCCACACTTACCTCATAGTCACACCTTGCCATGACATCATCATCGCAGAAATCTTCCTGTTGCATCACTGCCATTTATCAGATGACAGCCAATGGGGCTAGAGGGCACCACTCCTCCTCCACTGCGGAGCTGCGAACACTCAATATTCTTGTCGCTGTCTTCCATTATGTTTGTCAGTAAAAGAAAATGGTGTGGCATTAACACCTTTGAATGCTCAGGGGCACTTCTGTATAATCGAGTCGAGTCGTTTCTCTCAACACCAGAGCCACGGCTGCGTCAGCGTGACCATGGCCCTCCTTACATTAGCACGCGTAGGGCTGGTGACGGCGGTGAGTCGCCACACAAGTACAACATATATACTTAATAGAGAGAGAGAGAGAGAGAGAGAGAGAGAGAGAGAGATATTGACGTTCGCATTACCCACTCATAGTGAAACCACGCATGGTTTTCAAGGTTTTATGATAGCAGTAATAAATGTCCGGAAGAAGGACCATTTGTATCAATCGGTGTAAGTTATCCACCTCTCTCTACCTCGCACGCAGCGCTAAGGTGTTATGCAGCGTTACGAAGATACAGTAAAGGAAGACAAGTGTGTGTGTGTGTGTGTGTGTGTGTGTGTGTGTGTGTGTGTGTGTGTGTGTGTGTGTGTGTGTGTGTGATTAACTCTCTGCTGAGTGTTGAATGAAGATTTTGTCAGAGTCATTGAGTTTGTTAGGAGCATTATGTTAACCAGCATGCAATGATAGACGCTCAAATCAGTCAACGTACAAAATCTTCATCACATACACACACACGATAAAAAAAAAAAAAAAGAACCACCGAAAGCGAAAAAATAATAAATTCGCACTCTCACCTGCCCTCGTCTCACTGAACTTTCATCAGGAACGCATCAACAACACTCAATCAACAGCTGACTATAAACAAACCGCCACGCCTACTACACCTTAAATAATCATTGTGGTCGCGTAGCAGGATGAACCAAACCAGCCTAGCTACCCCCACTCCACACCAATGCCATACCACTCATTACAAGCCCGTCACGTATTGGTATCATCCATGTCCTTTTATACACGGGACGGAAGGGCCAATCTCGCCAACATCCAGACCTCAATAAACCGGAATGGAGCCTCTTGCCTGCTCAGCTGCGGAGTGGGACTGTTATAGGACTTTCCTTGGGGCAAGTTTATTTAAGATCCAGTGAAAAGAACCTGTTCCAGCGGCCCATTCTTTGTACGCAGCCATTCTTCTGGGGGACATTCTCCTCGCCGCCATAAAACTAGGAAGGGAACTGGCTCGGAGGGGAGAGTGATGAGGACGGTAGGTGTATGGGGTAACATTAGTATATGGCTGGGCGGCTTACCTCTGGTTCTTGCAGGTGTACCATTGTGTGGGGCTGAACAAACCCGAGGGTGTCCCTGGCCGGCGTCATAAAGTGAGCCCCGCGGAGTTGGGGTAAGACGGACAGATGAACTTCGTACTCGGAGTAACACCCAGGATGGCCGCCGCAGTTAAGTCAATAGGTGGTGTGGACGCGTAATTCTACCTGTGGGTGGTCTGGTCCGAGAGGTGACTGAGCGGTGGACGTATTTGGCGGGTCAGTGTCATTAGGCTGGCGGGAGGCTTGTGGGAGTGACGCGAGGCTGAGAATAATGCAGAAGGTTGAAGCTCGATGAATGGAGAATAGTGAAATATAGAATGATGTTTCTGGGGAGAGCACGTGTGTGGATGCCTGGCTGGCTCAGAGGAACACTCGTGCAGTCAGAAGCATGTGGAATAGCAGGTGTAGAGAAGGTTTGTCTATGCGGAAGGAATACTGGTTCTTAATTGGAGGAGTATGGTTGTCTGCTATGTGGGTATCTTGCGACCCCTCCCCCACCTCTTCCACCACTTCTCTTTCTCGGTGCACTGGTTGTGGGAAAGTAAATTGTTGAATCAACAGGAACACACACACACACACACACACACACACACACACACACACACACACACACACACGCACGCACGCACGCACGCACACACACACACACACACACACACACACACACACACACACACACACACACACACACACACACACACACACACACACACACACGTCATTCCTCAGTTTATTAAGTAAGGTTTGGTGAATGCGTGGTGTGTGAGTACACATATACGTATTCATTCATTCACACACACACACACACACACACACACACACACACACACACACACACACACACAGAAGAGGAGGATGCTACTAACACCTGGAGGAGTCAGACCAACAAACACTGCCTCACCCCTAAACACCTGAGATGCCCCCCTGAACTCAGCATTCGCCTCAGTCTTGCTTTTACTCATGGACAAATTCCTCCCGCCTTAGTTACGGAATAGAACAATTTAGCTAATGTGTATTGTGTACGCTAGCAGCATTAACTACATTCTCGGGAGAGGTTGTGGGGGAGGGGAAGGGAGTGGGGAGATGTGGAGACGGAGGGAAGAGGGAAGGGTGTAGGGGAGACGTGTTGGGGAGGTAGTGAGAGGGTGTCACCCGTGCGCGGACCCTAGATGGCGGTACAGATGTGCTGGGAATGGCCGTGAGGGTACAAACAAATGTCCCTCCTTGCCCTATACACTCACACACGTTACTGCGGTGAGTGAGAGCAAGAGCGGGCACTCTTAAACACACACACACACACACACACACACACACACACACACACACACACACACACACACGCCCGGTAGCTCAGTGGTTAGAGCGATGGCTTCACAAGCCAGAGGACCGGGGTTCGATTCCCCGGCCGGGTGGAGATATTTGGGTGTGTCTCCTTTCACGTGCAGCCCCTGTTCACCTAGCAGTGAGTAGGTACGGGATGTAAATCGAGGAGTTGTGACCTTGTTGTTCCGGTGTGTGGTGTGTGCCTGGTCTCAGGCCTATCCGAAGATCGGAAATAATGAGCTCTGAGCTCGTTCCGTAGGGTAACGTCTGGCTGTCTCGTCAGAGACTGCAGCAGATCAAACAGTGAAACACACACACACACACACACACACACACACACACACGGCTCTAACCTTCCTATTCACAGCTATACTCAATCATAACAACAACAACAACAACAACAACAAGCAACAGCAAAAACAACAACAACAACAAGCAAAACCCACAAAACAACTACACAAAACCATCATATTACTAAAAAAAAAAAAAGGGGGGAGGAAACTAAATTTCAACTCTTATTTCTTACTGCTCGGGAGGAGTTAGAAAGTGTAATGCCATTTGATGCAGAAGGAGCGGCGATTCTCACCCCACTTAACAGGGATGTCCCACTTCCCGTTAAACTTCCTAGTAAGGACTTCCGCGTATTGGTCGTCATTTATTCCGCTCACAGACAGGGCGGACGGAGCATAGCAGTGCGTGTGTGCATGAGAGAGAGAGAGAGAGAGAGAGAGAGAGAGAGAGAGAGAGAGAGAGAGAGAGAGAGAGAGAGAGAGAGAGAGAGAGAGAGAGAGAGAGAGAGAGAGAGAGAGAGAGAGAGAGATGGGGGGGATAGACCACAAGGCAGATAGGCAGAGATAGCCAAATAGATATATAGAGAAATAAACAGCCAGACAGACAGACAGACAGGTAGGCAGGTAGGAAAGCAGGCAGTCAGTCAGATAGGCAAGCAGGGTGGCAGTCTGTCAGTCAGTCAGGCAGGCAGGCAGAGAGAGAAATAGGAAAGAAATGGAATAATTCACCACTTCCAATAGGAGTCGAAGTTATTGTTGAAGTTGTCGTCCAGCAAGTAACAGAAGATGTCATTGGCAAGGTTAAATAAATGATGCGTGTGTGAAATTAAAATGAGTTATGTTCAGCTTTTGTTCAATTAAAGAAAAGGGAAAAAATCTACAATAAAGCAAAGTAGTGTTCAAAACTAAAGGGATATTAAACTTCCACGAATAACTATATAATTCTTGAAATCTGAAAAAAGAACACGAAAAAAAAAATAGGGATAAACTCATCCCCCCTTCAATAATAAAAAAAAGGAAACTATGGCGTGGCATCAATCGTTCTAATTTAATTGAAATGAGAGAATGCCAAACGTCGACAATAAGCAAAGTTAAATGTTAAAACGCAAGGAGAGCAAAGAAGCGTAGGGTAGATGGATGCAGCAGCACAAAGCTGACTTGTATCTTTTAAACACTCTTTTCTGTCACTACGACCGTCAAGCATCCTATTATTGTCCTTACATTTCTCCCTCAATGAAACCACCACAGTTATCTCCTCTGTCAAAGTACTGTTCTTCAGTCTGCATCGAGAACCAGCCATCATTACCATCGTTGTATCTACGACACTACTTACAACACGATTCACTGCAACAAATACGACCATTAGCAGCACTCTCCCCCAATGTAAAAGCAGTAGTAACACAATCGTTGAATATTTACAAATACCTCAGTAATATTCTCATATCTATGCACACAAATTAGACAATCCATTCCAGAGATGAAACACACGACATGTTTTCACAGCAAGTGTGGCGGTTGTCTGGCCAACACTCCAGAGCCACTTACTGACAGCTTCTTTGGCGTCATGTAAAGGAGTCCCTGCTCAGGAGTCCCTCCACACATCGCGAACGAGGAGCCTAAGAGGATGTCACTTCAGTATCCTGTCAAGTACCTATTGTAAATGCAACAACTGTTTGAATAATGCAGATAATGTACATCAGATGTACATCCACTTAGCGAAAGACGCAACGTCGAGCGGTAGATACCAGCCTTACTGTGACGGTCCCGCTCACGACGATAAGCTAAGTACAAACAAGTGTCGGGGCCAAGTAGTTACCCACTCGGCCTCATCCATGTCAATCCCTGGACACGTGTCCCAGTCAGCGATACCTGTAACCTGGTCACCTTTGCCAGAACCAAAAGTTGGGAAAGAATTTCCTGACTAAACAATGAATCTCACAAAGCTGAGCCTCCATCAGATTCCACGAGATTTTAGAATCGCGTGGTGGCGGCGTGAATCAGCTTGTTAGAGTTACTGGTGACAATAAGACTTCTTGTGGAATTACCGTCTTCCAAGGATGAAGCTTAGTTCGTCTTCCAAGCAGGCGGCTTAGTTCCCTGACGAAACAATATCAAGCATCTTATGGTCCCCCACTGTTTTGCCGTCTAAAGGTGCAAATCACCCGCAGGCGTCATCCTCACCGTCCATCTCGTCTAACGCCTTCTTCCCTTCCCCTTCGTGGAAGCCGCGGCACATACCAACACACAACACATCACGACTCTCGCTACTTCACTTGTAAAGAACCACGGGACCACTTTCAGAGCCCCGGGTCATCTCACTAAATAACACTTTCCTAGTAACTTAAAAGTCAACATAAAAATGATAAAGAACACATGATAACATAAAAAAAAAAAATTTAAACCACCAAACTCCACCCAAGGTAGCAGCTCCACCATTAGCTCTTCGTGGCGGTGACTCCGCCCCCTACACAGACAAGCCTGTCCGCCATCAACGATTTCTCTTGATAATCAGCGAGTGAACATTCGCAATGCAACACCAAGAATAATAAAGATGTGAAGTTTATCTGCGTAAGACCGTAGGCAGCGGCCGCTGAGGTGGAGGAGAGGAGCCCTGCGGCACAACCACCATACATAGGGGAGCGCGGCGGCGGGATGATAGTACTTTGTCTTGAAGAGGAGGGTAATGGCGACGCGGGAACAGAAAGACGCAAATGAGGTAGAGGAGGCGAGGAGCGCGGACGCGGTCAAGGACAGACCCACGCCATACAGCATCCCTCCGTCTTAGATCTGTCCTTAGATCCTGCCGCTTCTTTATGCTGGCGGAAGACGATCTCAGACCAAGGCGCTTGTGTTTGCGTCATTACCTTCAGGTCGGCGGCGCTACCTGTCCACACTCAAACCTCAAACAAGCACCGACACAATTCACACCAGGAGAAACTCACCTTCATGGATACTTTATGAAAGCTTCAGTTTGGACGAGTAACTTATATAACTTAAATTTCTGTCAGAGAGCGTCAGAGCTGCTTGATTCAATAGTGTAAAAGGCATCTGGTTCATCATGTGTATGTTGCAACACTGAAACAATGTGTTACGGCTTAAAAGTAGGAAAAAGGTTTTATCCCTTCCTCCTCGCCCACAATGCCCTCCTGGCGGCCGGCGTTGCGTGCGAGGCGCTACTCAGTAATCCTTACCCTTCGCATGCAGGGCGGGAGTCTGGACCGCCAGGGAAGCCAGAACGAGCCTCTGGTATCTCCCCTCACGTGGCAGCCTGATGCAATATGACCTCTTTCTCAACCTGAGGCGCTTCATCATGATTCTTCGACCTCACCGAGAGATCGAAAGGTTGAGTCTTCGCACTGAGTCTTTCTAACCACCTGACACAAAGATTAGCATGAGACTGCACGCCACCAAGGTCAGGCTAGTCGTTGCAAAGACTGAGGCAGCTACTCACACAACAAAAGGTAATTTCGGTGGAATGAAACAGCACGTAGAGGGACTCCTCCTACATCCTCTCTTTTCCTTCCTCACGAGTAAAACAATAATTATAAAGTATAATCATATAATATCAATATTTGTAACCACGCCTTCCCAGCCAAAACATTCGCAGTGCTTTAAATGATTAATTCTTACATAAAAGTATGATATAAAGTACACCAGAGAGGTTTAGCAGCAAAAAAATTCCACTTTACAATTCCATAATGAAAACGCAACTCTTCGCGTCCTGCAGGAAAGAGGATTCATGTACAGCGTGACCAGGCAAGCGACTTAGGAGTGGAAGCCCGGAGAGAGGCAAGGTGAGAAGGTATGGAAGGAAAGGCAGTAGAAAAAAACAAAGACGTGTGACGGGATCAACCACCACCAGCGTCGGTCGTCAGAGCAAATAATCTAGAAGGCGTCTCCCTCATTATGAGAACCGTGGCGCGCTAGGCTGCTCCATTCAATCTACATGCGCCAGGCAACCCGACACATCACAACGGTGCGGAACTGAACTGTGGCGTGATTCAGCGAGTGATTTTAAGTTCTGATGGACCGGAAAACAACATTCTTTTTGTTTCTTTAATTTTATCGTCCCTGGGTTCATAAAGTCAGAAAAATTACATAAAACAATCGTAATTCATCAACAAAATTCAAATTAATCCACTAAATAATTAATGATTAAGCAAGAATCAATTGTTCACTTGTTAACTCTCACAGTATTTCACGTGCTTGTATTGTAGCAGAATATAATTTTTATCCAATGCCACTGAATTATATACATATTCTCTAATTCCAAAACTGTTTGAAAGGAAAACAATAAAACAATATACAACTCTGATTTTATTTCCGTTTAACACTACGCCAAATTCCTAACTACTTGAAAATAATTTCAGACTCTCACTTCTCGCTTTACGAAGTCCACTTTCCATCAGCAGGAGGAAAAAAGACGAGGGGAGGGAGGGCGGTAAGTAAATCGCCAGGTAGTGACAGGCGGGCACAGGTGAGGGGCTGATGCTATCGTGCTCCTCGGGTCGTGTCATCTTTGCCATAAATAAACGCAGCCTCCAGCTAGACCGGCAAACACCCAAGACTCCACACACACAAACACTCACGCGCGCACGCACCCGTCTCCATTCCCCACACACACACGTCTGCTCCCTCGACACTGGGTTCACAAATACACTGCAAATGTTAAGTCATTTCAGAACATTTGATAAATAAAAAAACTGCATAAAAAGTTGTTCGTTTGTTTGTTTACCTCAAACAAATAACGTGTCTATTTTTTTTCTTGTATAAAAACACCACAAGAATTTGTAATATAAAATGCACCAGCCAACCTGCACTGACATTTTGAAAAAAAAAAAATTGCATGCAATGCAACAAGGCACACGTAACATGGGAACAAAGAGACAGACATAGACATGCAAACCTAGAAACAAATACACATAAAAGTAGACATGGAGCAGACACACACACCTAGCGCAAAAAGTTTATAACAAAGAAAAAAAATTACTGGAAAAAAAAAAACAGCGATCAAAACACTTTACACATCGCTGATTCGGGTTTCAATTTTCTTTGCTCGTCTTTGGCTTGTTGGTAATTTGTGAGGCAATGATGTGTAATTAACAATATTGGTCCGAAAACAGCAAAGGTGAAGTCCAGCCCTGAAACAGCCGTGGGATCAGCTCTGTACACTGTCTCCACTGCCTTGTTTTCTTTATTGACTGCTGACTTTTGCTGTCTGGTGCCTGCGGTATTGTGGCTCGCAGATGGCTGTGTTGTTGTTATTGTTGTTATTGTTTTTGCTGCCGCTATTGTTGTTGTTGTTGTTGTTGTTGTTGTTGTGGTGGTGGTGGTGGTGGTGGTGGTGATGATGATGATGATGATGATGATGATGATGATGATGATGATGATGATGATGATGATGATGATGATGATGATGATGATGATGATGAAGGCGTTCCTGATGCTTCATATTGTTCATCACTTAATCAATAAAAATTTTCCTCCCTTCTCTTATTTCTTCGAATTATTCGTTTTCCTTATTTTTGAGTTGAATATCCCACTTCCTGCATGTCACCTATAATTGTTCCACCTTCTCACTCCTGACTCGACCAGCACTCCCTGGAGTTCTATCAAAATGCAGATACACTGCTGCTCACAATGGGCCAAAGAAACAAACGAGTTTTTAAATAAAAGATTCTGTGAGCACCACCACATACACAATATTAATGATGTTTACTAATCGTTGAATTGTTACATTGCGTTGATGAAAGAGTTATTTTCGACACGTCTAAATAGTTGCCACATGCATAGAATATTAATCGCAAATGAAAGTACGTACTTAGTATTACGTCTGGCAATACTGTGGGCTTGTTCACTTCTAACAAATGGTAGAAATCTTTTCGGCTTATTAATATTTCTGAGGCGCTGGTGGTTGCCCGTGCAGGCGTAGACACGTGTATTTATAGTGGTGCCTGTAGTGGACCCCTGCCAGACTCCCCCTGGTGCCATTCCGGCTTGACCTGAATGGCAATCACACATTTGGTACCTGTGGGTGATTTTAGGCCACTCAACAACGGAACATGGCACCACCAGCGGGCATGCACGGCGAGGGTGCGCCCATCACTTCAGCGCTGACCACGCGGGCAGCGCTTCCTGATGTAATTACGTATGCTAATACACGGTCCACCCTGTGTTCTTTTGCAGAGAGAGAGAGAGAGAGAGAGAGAGAGAGAGAGAGAGAGAGAGAGAGAGAGAGAGAGAGAGAGAGAGAGAGGAACATCAATGAAAATTTGTAAATTTAAACCTTTTCATTTACAGCAATAATAAAATGAGCTCTCAGTCAAATTTTGGAAATTCGAGATTCAAGCTAGTGAGCATGAAAGCAATTAACACCACTGCACGCACGAAAGAAAAAAAACAACAAGCATTTTGTGGCTTTTATCAGCAGAATCACATTGCTGAAGAATGTCTGACAAAAATTAAGGGGAGACATGTTGAAGGCATATGAAGTTCTATGCACTTCAAATACAAATTAAAACATGTTTTTTTTTAACCTTATATACAATTTGAAAAATAAATGTTGTTAGAACACGACTTAATGTTATGTTGAGGGCGCTCTGACGAAAAAATTTCTGGTCGCCCCTCCACGCTCTCACCTCTGGATTACTATTTGACAATTTCACCATCAAATTTTGTCATTACAGGGTTGGCTGTAACTGTTCAGTGTTACTCAGACACAAAAAGGAAATATCCAGAGAAGATAAGGAGAGGTCAGGAACAGGCTTGCACTGCACCGTTGTTCCCACTATGAACTGTATCTCTCCACCAGCGTTTTGCAGCCGTAGAAGCAGGTTTATACTGCCTACCTCATATATTTTTCTTCCTTCCACCAAGTTGATGCCACAGACAGGACCACCCAGCTTCTTCAAAACTATCTGATGACGAGGTGCGGCGCCCATCACACCCTGTCCTCACACTCTCGCCGAGGCCTTCCTTCAAGTCATTCAAATGAAAGCAGCGCATGAAACACAAATAGAAGAATCTGAACGTCAGCTAAGAGTTGCTTACGAGACAAGTACATGTGGAAGCTTTGATGACTCGCGTGATGTGTTCAACAGGAGGAAAAGGATTCACTTACACAACAATGTTTTAACTCAAGAGGATAAGGAGCATAATGTTTTGGAGAATGAACTAATAATGACAAGGGTGTACCATGAGTTTGTCGCATTATGAACGAATGCTTCTCCCATATGAATATAATTACGAAAAACTGTTACCACTTTGTTATATTATGTAAGCGGCCTCTGCTTCCCTTGTCCCGCATCACAAGTCCTATGTGGCGGAAATGACGCGGCACGGCGGGTCTCCTGACCTCTGAGGCACCGCTGTGTGTGTGTGTGTGTGTGTGTGTGTGTGTGTGTGTGTGTGTGTGTGTGTGTGTGTGTGTGTGTGTGTGTGTGTGTGCATGAAACCTCGGAGTGACGCCATCTCCCTCCGCTGGTGGACGTGGCGTCACTGTCCTCTCTCTCTCTCTCTCTCTCTCTCTCTCTCTCTCTCTCTCTCTCTCTCTCTCTCTCTCTCTCTCTCTCTCTCTCTCTCTCTCTCTCTCTCTCTCTCTCTCTCTCTCTCTCTCTCTCTCTCTCTCTCTCCTTATTTCCTACTTAGTCTCTCTGCCACATAGCTCATCTCCATATTACAGCGGTTGAGCCTGTACCTTCCAAACGGGTGCTATTCACTGATATATATCTAACTATTTATATATATATTATATATATATATATATATATATATATATATATATATATATATATATATATATATATATATATATATATATATATATATATATATATATGCATGTATACGTGCACACAAATGTTACTTAAACATAAATGCAAAGATCATTAGTTTTGAAAAAAAAAAAAAGGACAGTGAACCATAAGAATGCTATGAATATTGATTATTTAATAAAAAAAAAAAAGTGTGAAATGCAAAACACTCAATAATAAATGAAGAATGAAGGCGAAAATTTAACGTGTGAAGAGATGCAACATAGTGACGAGGAGAAGACTGACTAAAGAGAGTTTAAGAGCAAGAGTGGGTGGTGGACGCAGGCCTCGAGGGAAGAAGTGGAGAAGAGGAAGAATGTGGAGGAGGGAGGGAGGGACGGTGGGAGGTATGAAAGCGGGGTCAAACACGTAGCGGCTCTCAAGAGAGGTGACCTGGTCTCTCTATGTGTGTATGAATGTGTACCCGTGTCTGTGTGTGTGTGTGTGTGTGTGTGTGTGTGTGTGTGTGTGTGTGTGTGTGTGTGTGTGTGTGTGTGTGTGTGTGTGTGTGTGTGTGTGTGTGTGTGTGTGTGTGTGTGTGTGTGTGTGTGTGTGTGTGTGTGTGTGTGTGTGTGTGTGTGTGTGTGTGTGTGGACGAATGTGTGGGTGTTTGGAATATCAATGTCTGCGAAGGTTTACCAAAGGACATTCAGGGGAGTGCACTTCCCTGCATTAGTGGACATCGCCTGCTGTCTCTCTCTTTTTTCATGGTTGCGTGCTGGCATGTGTAGGTCAGTGCCTCAGTGCCTACCTGTGCATGTACGTAGATAACTGCAGTGTGAAACTAAGCATCACACACTCACTACTTTCTGTACACGTTGGTAATTTTGAATGCATGTGTAATTAATTCTCTTTTTATCAATGTATTTTTTTCTGTATGTTTATACAAAAACTAATAAATAACCAGTTCTAGATGTGTAAAAATGAAAAAAAAATGAATTTTTAATATTGATATGTATTTTTTTACTTTATATCGTATGTGTATGCGTAAAATTTTATGTGGAGATTTATTATTGAGTTTTTTGAGGTTTTGAGAGTAGAGTTTTGTATTGAGACTGCAAGCGTGGTTTAAGAGACTAGATTTAAGTGTGTGTGTGTGTGTGTGTGTGTGTGTGTGTGTGTGTGTGTGTGTGTGTGTGTGTGTGTGTGTGTGTGTGTGTGTGTGTGTGTGTGTGGCAACAATAGGCGGGGAGTGAGGCAGAGCGGCGCCATGGCAATATAACATGTATGTATGCAAATAAGCAGAGTGGCGGAGCGAGATAATGGTCCGCGAGGTGAATGAAATGAATGACAAGTGTCGCCCGGCATGTGCAAAACAGTTCTTGTCCTGGCGAGAGCGACGACACTGGTGAGAGGTGCAGGTGTGGCAGCGGCGATGGCGGCACACTTGGCATGCCCGCACACCAGCAGGCAGGCGGCGCAGGCCACGACCAGCCGGGTGTGTGTGAAGAAAGGGAGTGGCGGGAAGACGCTTTGAATGGGAAGCAGCCGTACACACACACACACACACACACACACACACACACACACACACACACACACACACACACACACACACACACACACACACACACACACACACACACACACACACCAGATAGTGCAGTAAATAAAAATACATATCAGCTTGCAGCACCTTGACAAGGGTCAACGAATATAAATAAAACAATTGCATATGAAAACAGTACATTCTCTCTCTCTCTCTCTCTCTCTCTCTCTCTCTCTCTCTCTCTCTCTCTCTCTCTCTCTGCCAAGGAAAAACAGACGAATCTCTCCGCTGCATCCCGAGGACAGTGAGAAGCAGCAACATTAGTAGGATCAGCAGAGCGCAGACGCTCCAGAAACTATGAATGAAGCAGTGCGTCCAGGGCAAGACGAGGGAGGAGAGCTGTGTCTGAGAAAGAAGAGGAAAAACAACACAATTCCTGCTGCCCTTCCAAAGAAAATAAGTATCACTCATGATGGACAAACGGGATCTCACGGAACAGACAAGACAGCTGGATAACCTGGGGAAATTTGGGTAAAGGCAACAAAAGATGAGAGGGTAGGCTGCAATTACTGATTCAATGAAACTGTGTCGGCGGCCTGGCGGGCAGCATACAGGTGAAGCTAGGAACAGGTTAATGACCTAAACACTTCAAGATAACCTTTTTTTTCCCTTCTTCCTAACATGGTAAGACGTGGAGCTCCTAGACTCTTAAAAGCCAGTGGCTATGATTTGAAACTCACTCGAAATGAGGCACGAGAAAGCAGCTAGCCGCCTTCCATCCCCCAACACTTCATCACTTATTCAATGTCAGCTGCATTGTTGAGTTTTTAACCTGCCTTCTCTCATTCCCATCCATCCTACTTCCCCCACCTCTCTCTCTCTCTCTCTCTCTCTCTCTCTCTCTCTCTCTCTCTCTCTCTCTCTCTCTCTCTCTCTCTCTCTCTCTTCGCACACACACACACACACACACACACACACACACACACACACACACACACACACCACGTAGTGTAGTGGTTAGCACGCTCGGCTAACAACCGAGAGGGGCCGGGTTCGAATTCCGAAAAGCGGCGAGGTAAATGGGTAAGCCTCTTAATGTGTATAGCCCCTGTTCACCTAGCAGTAAATAGGTACGGGATGTAACTCGAGGGGTTGTGGCCTCGCTTTCTAAGTATGTGGAGTGTGTTGTGGTCTCAGCCTTACCCGAACATCGGTCTATGAGCTCTGAGCTCGCTCCATAATGGGGAAGGCTGGCTGGGTGACCAGCAAACGACCGTGGTGAATTACAGAAGAAAAAAATCTCAAATTGTATTCTACCACTGGTTTCTTCGCAGTGAACCGCATTTCCTCACAGTTCACGGGTCTTTCTAATCTCCCAGCACCAATTGACCCATCAACACCTCCATAAACACACACACACATCTCCTCTCAAGGTCTTTCATAATCAAGATAGAGGAGCAAAGCAAGAAAACATCATTTCATTCTTGTCGATGCCATGAAAATAGTGGCAATTAGAGAGAGAGAGAGAGAGAGAGAGAGAGAGAGAGAGAGAGAGAGAGAGAGAGAGAGAGAGAGAGAGTACACAGTTACTTGCAGGATGACACACGGAATGCAGATTTCTTTGTTATTCTCTGCATTTCTTTCTATAACATTCTTCTTCAACACACCACATCAGCATACTCGTCAGTCACTCACACACACACACACACACACACACACACACACACACACACACACACACACACACACACACACACACACACACAAGCTTCCTGAAGAATGAAACCGAATTACACGGTGACCAGAGGAGTCATCGGCCCACTGCTGCACGCATTCCGTACTAATATTAGCGGACAAAAAGGTGTGGCGGGTCGGGAGAGTGTAACCCGACACAGCTGTTGAGTGCGGAGCCGGTGTTACCCTGGCCCGCTTGGCTAAATGAAACGGCAAGCTGCGAATCTCACGTGCAATTTATCCCGACTTACAGGTTGTGTGATACCTTAATGACTCGCCACTGATCGCCGCCTCTCTTTCTTCATGCACAGCCGGACACAAACGCACACGCTCTGGCCTCAGGTTACTTTCCGAGGCGCACGTAAACTACAGTAGCTTGCGTAACAATCACCATGGAGAAAGAGAGAAAAAAAGAAAACACCAGGGGCAGTTAACGCGAAGGGCACCAAGAAACCTCACGCTATGCCTGGTGACTGACGAGGAACACGGTAGAGTTACTGTTATGTTTTGATGAGTCTTCTCCAGTACTGAGATAAAAGCTGCTGCTGTTGTTGTTGTTGTTGTTGTTGTGATGATGATGATGATGATGATGATGATGATGATGACCAAAAACACCATCTCACCACCACTCATCACGACAGCAAGAGGACACACATAGCAGCTTGCCATTTTGTTTATATTTTCCTCCAAAATCTCATAAAACTGCACAACCTCGTAAACCGCATCAAGGAATTGGCGAGGCAAGAACTTGGGACTGCCACAAGTATCTCAAGTAAGGAAAGCATGCAAGTACACACACACACACACACACACACACACACACACACACACACACACACACACACACACACACACACACACACACACACCATTCCTAGCAAACTGACGCACCAACTGTTGCCCTTCGCCCACCTCCACATACTCGCCCTCCGCACGGTCTGGCCACCTTACGCCCGCCAGACTTGCAGGTAGACAGAGTGACACATTGAGAAGATGAGGACGATGGTACGGCAGCGGTGTGGCCAGATAGAGGAGGAGGGAGGGGGAGGAGGGACCTGCACCGACTAAAGTGATCGTCCAGGTGGTCAGCATCTCTGTGTTGTTTTCCCCTGGGCTACATCACCTCCTACCCATACAATCCCTATAGCCCATGCCCATCAGGGAATCCAATGAACGGGATGTAGGGCATGATTTGAACCTCAAAACGAGCCGGTGGCGCCCCCTTGCAGTAGGAGCATAGGAGTGGGAGGGGGAAGAGCCTGTTTGGTATGCATGCCTTTAGTTCGCCCGAGGCACCTCTGCTAGTTACTGCTTCTGCTGGCCCACCGACCACCACACAAACTTTATTCTGGCAAATCATTCTCTCACACACAGTTCTGGGGCGAGAGCGAGGGCAAACAGCGCCACGTTTGATGCTGGTACTCGTTATACCCAGCCTAAAACACCAGCCAGCTCACCTCCATGGAAGGTTCACGTAAGCGTACGGCAGAGGCAGAGGACAGCTGCCGGTAGGTCTTGACAAATCACTCACCTCAGTTCCTAGCACTAGAATGCCCACGAAATTTTGCAGCATGACCATACGTCCCTTAGTGGAGCACCGGCTCACCTGATCCTCCTTTATTTATTACGACCGTCGCGGCAGGGGTCAGTGTGTGTGTGTGTGTGTGTGTGTGTGTGTGTGTGTGTGTGTGTGTGTGTGTGTGTGTGTGTGTGTGTGTGTGTGTGTTTGTTTGTTTGTTTGTTTGGTTTGCCCAGGCCACGTCAACTCGAGTCGGTCATCAACATAACCTCGACCAGGCCTTCTCTCTCTCTCTCTCTCTCTCTCTCTCTCTCTCTCTCTCTCTCTCTCTCTCTCTCTCTCTCTCTCTCTCTGTGTGTGTGTGTGTGTGTGTGTTGCCACTCCCATTCCCTCACCTGTCTCTGTGGCCGCTCCTCTCCTTCTCTATCACCCCTTCCTACCCCTCACTTGCCTCCGTCCACTGTGACTCACCTCTTGCTCACAAATCACTCCACACACAAACACACACACACACACACACACACACACACACACACACACACACACACACACACACACACACACACACACACACACACACACACACACACACACACACACACACACACACGCACACAAAAGCACAGCTCACTACTCTCCACTCTCTCTCTCTCTCTCTCTCTCTCTCTCTCTCTCTCTCTCTCTCTCTCTCTCTCTCTCTCTCTCTCTCTCTCTCTCTCTCTCTCTCTCTCTCTCTCTCTCTCTCTCTCTCTCCTTCAACATTTCCCTGACCACAGCTTTCCCCTCAGCACTCAACATTCTCTTCCCACTCATCGTCCTCTGCCGTCACACCTCCACCCCCTCCACTCACCAAGCGCTGGCCGCTGTCCATACCTCCACACTAACCTTCCAGCCCACGGAGCCCCTTCAGGTTCTTGTGTCTATATATATTGTAGATTCCATCACTTTTTTTCACCTCCTATTTTTTTCTTTCCTCTTACCCCTCCGCATATTTTAACTCTTATCCATTTTAACGGACTCCTCCAGAGGGTTTGTTTCTCCACCTCACGCCACTCCCAACACCACACTCTGTTTGTACACCAGACAACACACCACACCACACCACACCACACCACACCATACTATACCACAACATGCTACACCAAAATCCCACCACGCCACACCTCTCTTCATTCGACCCCGCTATTTCCTTCCCTCTCTACTCTTGCCTCTGAACCAAACACAAAAACAACAGCTCCATCTTAATTATTCTTATCATGTCCTTTTCACCTCACCGATTCACTTAAGAGTTCCAACACTCAATGGCAGCCTCGCTTCACATTCCCAGTCACCGCGCAAGAAGATTCTAGCGGAGGACCCCAACGTAGTCATGCCTTTCTCATCCCCCTCGTCACACACACACACACACACACACACACACACACACACACACTAAGTGCAAGTCACCATACAGACAGCCTCACACACACCTCCCACTCCAGTCCGTATCTCCTCCTCTCTCTCTCCTCCTGTTCTTTCTGCTTCTTCCTAACTCCATCGTCTTCTCCACACCAACACTTGCCTCGTCCCCCTCCTTCCCTCTGTTTCTGATAACTGTGGACTGCTGCAGGAGGCGTCTGGATCGTCCTCACTGCATGACTTGTTTGCAAAATCCTGGAATTCACTTTTCCCTGCAGACATTGTCCGAGTTTTCTCCAACATGATTCCACTCAGTACTGCTCTCAACTTAGTAAAAACGACATCGCAGCTGCTACTCCCACTACTACCACGATTACTACTATAATCACCACTCTTACCACTATTACTACCATTATTCCTCCGTCTCCTTCTTCTCTTCCCCCTCCTCATCTTCTTCCTCCTCCTGTTACTACTACTACTACTGCTGCTACTACCGCTATTCCTGCTGGGAAAGATCCTCTATTGTCATTCAAAGTACTGAAACCATCAATAATAATGATAACAATAATAATAATAATAACAGTAGTAGTAGTAGTAGTAGTAGTAGTAGTAGTAGTAGTAGTAGTAGTAGTAGTAGTAGTTTGGTATTTAGCATAATAAACGCAAACCAGCGATAAAGAAACAAAAATACATCAGAGAGAGAGAGAGAGAGAGAGAGAGAGAGAGAGAGAGAGAGAGAGAGAGAGAGAGAGAGAGAGAGAAGCGAGACTGAGCGGCAGTGACACGAGGGAAGGGAAGGGCTGGGCTGGGTTGGGATGGGTGAGTACGAGTGGAAATTTAGAAGAGAGGGACAGAACAGGGAGAGGCGAAGAGACGAAAACGTTGCAAGCTGGTGAGATTGTTGCTTTCAGAATTACAAAAATCTTTCAAACATTACCAAATCATCTACTAGTTTGTCACGAGAGAGTAGATAGAATGAAATGTTATCGTATAAATAACTGAACATAAGAACATAAGGAAAAGGGAAAGCTGCAAATTCTATACTGAAAACTAGCTGCCTTAACCCTTTCACTGCCAACTGGTACACCTTCTCGTAAATTCACTCCCACACATCTTTACTTTTTTTTTTATTCCAGCCACATCTAATCACTGAACTAGGAAGAAATTGCAATATATATTTTATTACTTCATTACTTTCTTGCAAGCTTGTATAGACTTTACACATTGCTTCTGGTGCTGCTTCTCCGTGTCGCAGTGAAAGAATTAACTCGAAAACATCAGACAGAATACAAAAAAGTTTATGCGTAGTATCAAAAGATGACGGTGAAATAGAGGTTTAGTTTAGAATTCCGCACGAAAGCTGAGGCACGAGCACAAACAGCGACAGCAAGTGAATGAAAGATGTCCAGGCGATGAGCTTCCCTATCGTTAAGCCATCCACAGTTTAGGGGAAGGAAATATGCACACAGCTTCCTCCGCCGCGAGTATGAATGGTAAAGGAGGCAGCGGAATACATGAAGTGATTACTATTCATAAGACTGGCCGGGGTGGGAGGGAGGGACGCGAGGAAATCAGGAAGTAAGACTAAAAGAAAAATTTAAGAAATGAAATACGTATATATACATCGAGAGAGAGAGAGAGAGAGAGAGAGAGAGAGAGAGAGAGAGAGAGAGAGAGAGAGAGAGAGAGAGAGAGAGAGAGAGAGAGAGAGAGAGAGAATATACGAAGCAATTAGGCGTTTTATTTTTTTTCATGTCTTCCCTTTTTGGCAGACGATATTTACTGAGGGATATCTCCCACGTCAAACGTACATGCGCTGGTAGATTACTGGCACGGTTATCTTATACGATATTTACACTTCGCTGGCGTTAAAATTATGTGCAGACGAAAAAAAGGCTGAGAACAACTCTTGCTGAAATGACTTTGCACATGCGTGAAGCAAATACTGACCCGAGTGATGGGTGAATAGAGCCTTGCCCTGTGTGTGTGTGTGTGTGTGTGTGTGTGTGTGTGTGTGTGTGTGTGTGTGTGTGTGTGTGTGTGTGTGTGTGTGTGTGTGTGTGTGTGTGTGTGTGTGTGTGTGTGTGTGTGTGAGTGAATGTGTGTAGGCGTACGTGTGCTAGCCAGGCAAGCCAAGAATAGCAAAAGAATAAATAAAAAGACAAGGCCAATGTTCCCAATGACTCCTCAGAGTAAGTCAAAGGCGTCATCACTGCCACTGCCGCCTCCGCCTCGCACACCAAGGCGCCCCCCGTTCACACCTGTATGGCACCTGACGCAGTTTACAAAGGTGCACAGAAAAATCCCACCGACTTCAGGAGCACCCAGTCGAATTTCATACAAGTCTTGTAGGCCACACGTACGTACGTAGCACTGACGGCAATACTCGGACGGTTCTTGCTGTACAACTTTTTTGGGTTGGCTAGAACACTAGAAATCCGGTCGTAGTTAAAGGATCAGATATTCAACTCGCTCCCAGTCTGGACAAATTGCGAACCTTACCCTCTCAGCCTGGGCGAAGTATGAGGTTTCTATCTGCGTGGATGATACATTATAATCGACCAAGTGTCTGCCGGCAACGAGGGAAACGAAACGAGTAAAAAACAATAATCAAGTTCCGTATAATAAGCTTCAACTTTCACCAATCTTAAATGTGCTACACCAGGGAACAAGAACAAGAAGCAGCAGAAGGAACCGAGGAAAGTGCTGCAGTAGGAACAAACCCCGCCCATTAAAAAAAAAAGGCAGAAAAAAGATAAAGGAAAAACAATTACGGAAAATAAAATGTAAGTGCTTGTAATACGTTGTTGCGGGTGTAAGCAGTTTAGACGAAAATCGTGGCGAGGAGCGTTTAGCGGGGTCAGGGACTTGGCAGGCGGGCGAGACAAACGGCTGGGAACTGCGAAGATATATGGGGTTGAGATGAGTGGGCCGCGGAGGTTCAGAGAAAAGGTGGAAAAGTTAAACACACACGCTGATCTCTCTCCTTTCTCTCCTCACCGCTTGCGTATGCAGAATCCACCAGCCCACCGCGGCCCCTCACACAGCTGCTGGTGGGCGAGGAGTCCAGAGGAAGGACCCACCTCATAGCAGAGAAGCCTCCCTGGATGAGGCTGTTTAGTTTTCGAGGCATGCGCGTGATGGCAGGATCAGGCAATATATATTTCAAGGCGGTGAATACATCTGCATACATTTTCGCGCCCGAGTCTTGGGTTTCTTGGGTTAAGTGAAGAAACAACTCTTTCATATTACTACGAAGAATGGCCGAGCTTGTGGGTAATCGGAGCTTCGCCTCAACAATGTTACCTCCTCGACTGGGAGAAAAATTCCAACGGCGCGCCCGGAAAGACCCACACGCACGCACGCACGCACGCACACGCACACACACACACACACACACACACACACACACACACACACAAACCTTTCAGTCGCGCAAATCCTACACGAGCCACAAAAATCGCAAAGTAGTCGTGGATGTCCAAGGAGCATCGGATGATTTAACAAAAACATAAACATAAGCAGGCTGCATTCATCTCTGGAATATATTATCCCATCTTAGCTCACGTCATTATGATTGATGCAACCTCTGTAGTGCAGCCCCCGGCCCGCCCCTGCTGTGACGGTCAAAGAGCGGGGATGGTCAAGGAAGGGGAGGGCAGAGAGAGAGAAAGAGAGAGAGAGAGAGAGAGAGAGAGAGAGAGAGAGAGAGAGAGAGAGAGAGAGAGAGAGAGAGAGAGAGAGAGAGAGAGAGAGGCAAGTGGTGGATTGGAGGCTACGTCTATGAGGATGCTGAGGAGGGAGAACAGAGCGGAATGAGGAGAGCCACAGGAGTGCTATAAGGGACTGGGCGGAGGGAGGAAAGGAGATGATTGTGAGGAAAGGATTGCCGCCGACTGAAGAGGGAAGCTGACTAACCGAAAGTAAACGTGTGTGTGTGTGTGTGTGTGTGTGTGTGTGTGTGTGTGTGTGTGTGTGTGTGTGTGTGTGTGTGTGTGTGTGTGTGTGTGTGTGTGTGTGTGTGTGTGTGTGTGTGTGTGTGTGAGCGTCTTTGTGTGCGTGCGTGTGTGTTGTGTTCATGAAATGACTGAGAGGAGAGACAAAAGAAAAAAGAAGAGAAAAAATAAAAGCAGAAGGGACTGGAAGAGGAGCTAGGCATCCCTGGACTGACGAAAACAAATGAGGGTACTAGCGCAAAAAAAAAAAAAAAAAAAAAAAAACGATGACTCGAGACGAACAGACGAAAGCAACAGAGAAACTCATCTTTATAACAACATTCCAACACTTAATGACGCAAACAATACAAAAACGCACCTCAACTCGTCACAGCCTCCGAGAACACAATAACATTCCCTTATACCACAAACACAGAAATGAAACACATAAACAGCCTAGAAAACATCAAAACACAAAACTGCAATAAAAAGTACGAAGAAATAAAAAAAAACAGACACATATCGTTCAGCAATCACGGAAATAGTATACAAATTATGCTGGAGAAAAAAAATAAATAAAAAAAAGAGGAACAAGTCATGCAGTACAAGGCAATGGCTATGGTACTGGGACCAGGTAGCAGAGAGAGAGAGAGAGAGAAAGCTCGTATTCTCAAACTCTTCTGTGCTTCACCTCCACTATTTCAAAAGTCTTTTTTTTACATGTACACGAGTTTTCTAAGGTGTTTTTATGCTTCTGGAGGTTGAGTGACAAGATTTCTACATTACTAAATGGAGAAACACTCTTGAAAATCCAGCTAATCATCTCTTTGGCCCTTGAAAATAGTCGCAGTGAGGGAGTAAAACGTTTCAGAGAGAGAGAGAGAGAGAGAGAGAGAGAGGGTATGAGAGGCGGTGGCTGGGTGTGATTGCTAGGAGTCGCAGTGCTGATTCCAGGGTTCCCGCCACCAGTGTGTAATTGACCCACGTACACATGGGGAATCCGCGGGTTCTCAGTTCACCCCAGCTACTCGGGTTATGCCAGCTGATGAACGGGTATTTCCTGCTACTCTATGTTCCGTTCCGAGTTTCCGAGTGTTCAGCTTATGGTCTGGATTCAGAAACGCTTTGTTCTCTCACCACGACTATTTTCCAAGGCCACGGAAGTGATTGGCAGGGTTTCCTATAGCGATTTTCCAGTTAATGATGTAAAAATCTTGTTAATCTGACTCTAGAACCGTAAAAAAACACCTTAAAAACTTGTGTCAATTTAAATAAAGCCTTTTGAAATAGTGTTAGTGAAGCGCAGAAAAGTTTGAGAATAAAAGCCTATATATCATACCGTGCTTTCCTGTTCGTCTCGTCTCTCTCTCTCTCTCTCTCTCTCTCTCTCTCTCTCTCTCTCTCTCTCTCTCTCTCTCTCTCTCTCTCTCTCTCTCGTTTCTCAGGCATATCAAATATCATTCGCCTCACATCAGCGTGACTCCAATTTTTTTTTCTTCTCTCACCCTTCCTTGTGCATACCTTCGTTCCCTCTCTCTCGCCCTCTCCCCTCTCGCCCTCTCCCCTCTCCCTCCTCGCTTAGCTCAACTCTCACCTGCCTTCCCATCTAAACACACCTTTCCTCTCACCTTACTTAACTCACCTTAGCACACCACTCCCCCACACCTGCACTCCCCATCCACTCCCTACACTCTCTCCTCGTCAAACCTGGCGAGTCGGAGAGCGAAAAGCGACGCACATAAAAACTAGCTTAAAATACAGTAAAACGGACAGACATGATAATGACGCCGGGCAGTAGACGAGACCCACCTTACTGCCGCCGCCGCCGCCACCACCGCCACCGCCGCTACCATCACCACCATCGCCACTGCAACCACCACCGCTGCTACCACCAACCTTACGTCCACTACCACCACTGACGTAACCATAGCATTATCATAACCACCACTACCACTACTGCTACCACCACTGCTACCACCACCATCCCAATCAGGTCCGGCTACTGTACCATCACTACCGTCACCACCATTGCCGTCACTTCAGCTAATAACAAAGAAAACAAAAATATCACCACCACTGCCACCACCACCACCACCACCACCTAACCTAACCACCACCACTACCACTACAGTAGCCGCCGCCATCACCTCCATCATCATCACTATCTTGGCCACGACTGCCACAATTATGGCCACTACTATCACCACTACCACTACTACTGGTATTGGCAGCCCCACCACTACCACCATTACAACCACTATCATTATCACCTTTACCCCAAGCACCTCCACCATCATCAGACATGATGCCACTGTCGCTGCTGCTGCCGACCGCGCCACTGATATGTATATAACTATCACTACCAATAATGAGAAGGCTTGCTGCTGCTGTACAAGTAGTAGTAGTAGTAGTAGTAGTAGTAGTAGTAGTAGTAGTAGTAGTAGTAGTGGTGGTAGTGGTGGTGGTAGTAGTAGTAGTAGTAGTAGTAGTAGTAGTAGTAGTAGTAGTAGCAGTAGTAGTAGTAGTAGTAGTAGTAGCAGCAGTAGTAGTAGTAGTAGTAGTAGTAGTAGTAGTAGTAGTAGTAGTAGTAGTAGTAGTAGTAATAATGGTAGCAGTGATAGTAGTGGTGATGACGATGGCGGCGGCGGCGCTAGCAGCAGCAGCAGTAGCACCCGCCACAGCCGCAGCAGCAGCAGCAGCATTACGTAGTATGATAAACCCCACTATAATTTTAGCACATTTCACACGCACTTCTACCACAGCAACCCGAAACATTTCATCACCGCCCTCATCTCAGGCCCCTCTCTTCCTCATCATCATATCACCACCACCATCATCATCATCATCATTTCCTGTAGCCCGTCCCACGACATTCCTCCGCCCTCCAAATTAACAGCCTACATAGCCTTTTTCTCCTTCATTTACATTGTCTACCACTATTAGATTTCTCTCACGTCCACTCTTCCTCCCTTTCTCCGCTTCCTCTCCATGGATCATAGGGGTAAACACAGGGGCGGGCCGGAGAGGAAGAGTACTAAGGGACAGAGGTCAGAGCGGAGGGAGGCAGGGGCAGCGAGGCGGTATAGTTGTTGCAGAGGCGAGGGCTTAGTAGATAAACACGGGTAAGTGAAGGAGGGATAGATTTTGGGAGACAAGGTGGAAAGGAGAGGCTCGGGGGAAAAAGAGGTTGAGGGAGGAGGAGAGGAGTGGGTCGGGAGTGGGGCAGGGGACAGGTCTAGGATTATGTAGAATGGGGATGATGGGGTGAGGGGTAGGGTGTCTGGAAGGGGGTAGGGAGGCAGGGGTACAGCTGGAGATGCTGGCCAGACTGCTGATTTGTTTTATCATAACCTGACCCGCCTCCGTCCCTCCCTCCCCCTTCCATTTTTTTCTTTTTTTACAGCCACCCACGGCTATATATGTATAAATATACTTTTTTTTTCTTTTGCGAGGAGCACTAACTCCGATGTTCCTGTATCTTGGGGTTAGTGGCGTCTCTCTCTCTCTCTCTCTCTCTCTCTCTCTCTCTCTCTCTCTCTCTCTCTCTCTCTCTCTCTAGAGAGAGAGAGAGAGAGAGAGAGAGAGAGAGAGAGAGAGAGAGAGAGAGAGAAGCAGCACTCAAGTAATTATGAAACATGATTGACAACTGGCAAGCCGCACCAGAGCTCACCTCCATAACCTGACCGAGCGGCCCCTTCGCGCGGCGCTCCTCACTCGACAAGGAAGTGAAAAATCCTGAAGGGGTGTGACAGGCGTACCCAACCTCTCTACTGACGAAGAAGACCGACCCTGCAGACGCCATTCAAGAGGAGAGGAAGAACCCAAGAGAAAAGAGAGAAGAGGAATGAGAAAAGAGTGCAGGTTATGTATACTCGTGGTTTTGAGAGCAGGCGATCAGAATGCGGGGGCTGAGGGGCGCTGCGCCATATCACAACTTCGGCTGTCACTCATGAAGGAAGAGAACAAGGAAGGAGATGGTCATTATGCTCCTGAAGTAGGCAAAACAGGTTCTTCACCCTCTCCCCACCCCCTCACTCACACACACACACACACACACACACACACACACACACACACACACACACACACACACACACACACCGGGAGGCTTGAGGAGGTAAAATAAAAAAAATAGGTGAGTGCCTTCACCAATCCATTAGTTTGATTCTCGGAGGCGAAATAGTAGTACCACGAAAATTTAATTATGAGGCGGCCTTGTCATCCGCCGATGCTAATTATCCAGCGCGCCCCTCAGGATTTGTCACTGTCAGGGGTGATGTCGTATCTCTCCCGAGTACATACTGACGCTCCCTTATGCCTTGTCTCCTCTTCTGCCTCCCTCATTTTTCTTCTCCTTTTCTGCCTACTTCATTCCAACGCCTTTTCCTCTTTTCTTCTATAATTCCTTTCTTTCTTTCTTCTCTCTCTCTCTCTCTCTCTCTCTCTCTCTCTCTCTCTCTCTCTCTCTCTCTCTCTCTCTCTCTCTCTCTCTCTCTCTCTCTCTCTCTCTCTCTCTCTCTCTCTCTCTCTCTCTCTCTCTCTCTCTCTCTCTCTCTCTCTCTCTCTCACACACACACACACACACACACAGCAAGCTTTCTTATCTCGCTACCTTCATCCCCTGCCATCGTCCCGCCACAGCACTGCCGTGACCAGTCCAGCCATGTGTGAAGAAGCTTTAACATGGCATTAATTTGGTCTTCTGAGGACCCAAACAGTTGTGTCCCAGCCGACGCTCCCCGCGGCCACTGTCTCACATCAGTTTTCCTCATTAAACAAAAGACTGATCACTTTAGGTTCGGCTTTTCTACCTCCCTCAACCAGCGCCTCACAAGCCGCGTGTAGGAACACCATCCTGCCGCCACACGAGGATCATTTGGTTCATCAGAGAAACACAGTCCGTGACGCACAGTCCCCCGCCAACCCAATCATTAACCTTTTATTAATTACTAACCCACAAACCTGTCCTGGAGATCATCCGTCTGCCTGCCTCCCTTCTACTCTTCCCTCCTGTTACCAGGCGCTTTGCACACTGTTCACTGAGGAACATTTACTTGTTGTTGTTGTTGTTGTTGTTGTTGTTGTTGTTGTTGTTGTGTGTGTGTGTGTGTGTGTGTGTGTGTGTGTGTGTGTGTGTGTGTGTGTGTGTGTGTGTGTGTGTGTGTGTGTGACAGGGAACCCCACGCAGCAAATGACCTCCTCAAGAAGAACAAATCTAATACAAATTTAATTGAAGAAGCCGATAACAAGAGTTTATTAGAGTAATTAACAAGCCTATCACCACGCCAGCACCGGCGACCAGCACAAGGCCGCCGCAGCCGTCCAGACGCAGAGAGGCTCCATCCCTATCATCTTCAAGAGGCTCCACAGGTGTCCATTAGTCAGTGAAGGAGGCAACCTCGTGTGGATGTGCAGCACCAGTGCAATGCTCACACCCTGTTGGTAAACCTTTCCTCCTACAATGAGGGATTCAGCGACTCATGACCATTGCCACCTTCACTAAAGTACCGAAGAGATGCTTTATTACTCCAGAACGTGATAAGGCGGCACCGCTACGAGCCTTGAGGTCAAGTGCTGTGGCCCGAAACCTTGCTGTACCAGCGGCAGAACAGCAACACTGCAGACGATCACAAAAACATCAAGAACAAGAAGGAAGGCGAGTTGCAATCTTAATAGCCATCACATTTAGATGTTTGTTTTTCATGGCTTGTCCTCATGACTATAACTGCCTATATGGAATATATTTTTTCCTTACTCTTTCTCCTTTGACTATTTTACTTCTTTTCTTCCCTCAAATGATAGCTGTCTTTACATAAAAGCGTAAAACAACAGCGTAAAGGGCGATTCATGAGTGGAATGAAGCCCAGGAAACATTCTGTCTAACAACACTACGAGGCTTTTCGTTTCTTCCTGCACCACCTTTGTTCTGCATCCGGTCACGAGGAGCAAAACTCGTTCTTAGACATTCGTGAACGTTGTGATGAAGATATTGCTTCGTAGAATTACATTATGGCTATGTCTTCTGTATAAAGTGACAAATTAATTTCTCTCATAACAATTGACAAGCTACCATTCACGCAAACCTCTACGGCATTCAAACACACACACACACACACACACACACACACACACACACACACACACACACACACACGGCCCGGTAGCTCAGTGGTTAGAGCGCTGGCTTCACAAGCCAGATGACCGGGGTTCGATTCCCCGGCCGGGTAGAGATATTTGGGTGTGTCTCCTTTCACGTGTAGCTCCTGTTCACCTAGCAGTGAGTAAGTACGGGATGTAAATCGAGGAGTTGTGACCTTGTTGTCCCGGTGTGTGGTGTGTGCCTGGTCTCAGGCCTATCCGAAGATCGGAAATAATGAGCTCTGAGCTCGTTCCGTAGGGTAACGTCTGGCTGTCTCTTCAGAGATTGCAGCAGATCAAACAGTGAATTACACACACACACACACACACACACACACACACACACACACACACACACACAGATGAGGAGATGTGCATGAGTGCGAGGAGGAGGACCTGGAGGGAGGCCCGCGGCGAGTGTAGTGTGAGAGTGAAAGCAAACATCTGAGGCAAAGAAGGCTGGAGGGACGCAGTGTACGACGCGTGAAGAAGAGTGAATGAAGAACTCTTGTGCCACTATGCCAAGGAGTTCGGCATGCACACAATGACCAGGCAGCGGGAATTATAGAATTACATAAGACATCATCGTGTATGAACCAAGTGCTTTGTGGAGACCTGAATTACCCGTCTTAAGATACATGCAGGTGATATCATTTTTCATAATATTTCGGGCCTTCACTCACTGGCTTCGTTGCATTTTTTTTTTTTTTTTTGTCTTATGCTAGCGTTACTTCCTCCGCCCGCACCTTGCCTGGAGTGAACTGTGGCGCGACTGTGATACAAAGGTTAGATTTTACAGTTACTTACCATCTAATGTATCGACTCATCATTAAGGAGTGAAGCTCTCCCGCCGCTCCAACAACTGGTGCACGGTGAGGGGCGAGAGGTTTAGCTTGGACCTGCTCCCCTTCACCCTCATTACCCTCAACACCCACTCATTCACTTCATTCACTCACCCACACAGCTACCCATTCACTCATTCATTGCTCTCTCTCTCTCTCTCTCTCTCTCTCTCTCTCTCTCTCTCTCTCTCTCTCTCTGGAAATGATAAATGGAGAAACATATACAAAGACTGTTAAGAAATAAAATATATAAAAATCGAACCAGAAAACAAAGAAAGCAGTCGCTTCGAGTGAGAGGTGGGGCAGCAGGGGCTGCAGGGGGAGCAGGGGTAGGGGGGCAGGAGGGGAGAGCCTTTGGCCTGGGTGAGGAGGGACCACCAGTCGTGGCCTGCACTCCCTCCCGCTTCACACTGGCCGCTGCTCCACGTTCGTCTCCTCCTAAACCAGCAGATGCGCCAGGCGTCTGAACGTCCTTTGCGTCGATTTAAAATGCAAAATCGTTTCGAGAAATTCAGCAACAAATGAGACATCATGATTGTAGCCTGGGAGTCCTCGCCACGGACAGCGCACATTAGCCAATGATATGCTACATTTCCCGCACCAATAAATATTTGCTAGTGCCAGCAGCGTAAGTGTGGGAGAGGCGAGGTGCAGGAGGAAGAAGGCCGGCAAGTCTACAAACCCCAACGAGAACGGAGAGAGTAGCGCGCCGCGGAAATACGCAGTGAGTTACGTATGTAGGTTAATAAATATAGATTAATTTCTAAGTGGACAATAATATCATAGACCAGCCAATAACACGGCCACACAAAAGCCAGGGCTAGGACAACAATTCCCGAATCCTCCAGCCCGCACCCTGATGGCATGCTGCGTATACTCCCTGCCAGCCTCCACATGCCCTCAACAGGTGACGAGGCGACACTGAAGCAAGGCCGCTTGCTATCATCTGCTTCGCCAACCTTGTATGAGGTACAAGTCTCCAGTCATATTTGTGAAGGTTTGATTTTTGAATGAGAATTCATTTCTCATCTGAATGGCTAAATTCCACGTCCACGTATCAAATTCCTAGACCCTGCCGCGGTGGGCCGGATGTGGTCTGTGTAGTGCGGAAGTTCACTTTCCTGCACGAGCCACGGCTGATAGACGTCATCCTGCTGACTGCCAGGCTGTTGTAGCTTTGGGTTACGCAGACAGCATGAGACGTGTTGTGACCTTACAAGAGAATGTTAGGTCACTTTATATATATCACATGTTCAACACCAGCCAGCGGCGATAATTAACATCACTATGTAGCAATACGTAATGGAGTTAGTCAATGCAATATTTTTACATTCTAATCATTGTGTATATATATATATATATATATATATATATATATATATATATATATATATATATATATATATATATATATATATATATATATATATATATATATATATATATATATATATATATATATATATATATATATATATATATATATATCGTGAAAGTGATTTATCTGTATTACTGAAAAAGTTTTTACACACAATCCTTAATTTATGTGTTGATCAAGCCAGACACAACAGAGTACGATTTAATCATCATTTGACATCTGTCACTGCAAAAGAGAAAGGAAAAATCAATTTCAGAATCATGAACGTCAGCGACGACGATGATAGTAGCAGTGGTGGTGGTGGTGGTGGTGGTGGTGGTGGTGATGGTAGTGTGAGGCAAAACACTAAGATGAAGTATGACAAGCCTTCCGGTGAGGCCCAACAAGGCAGGAGGCAGAGCGGCGAGCCTGAGGGGAGCCCGCCGGGGGGAGGCAGGCGGCCTGTGATGATGGTAATGGAACAAGTCGCTGAGGAATGAGGAGCGAAGACTTAAATTATAACAAAAGTACCTACAAATAATACCCATGCGTCAAGACAAGTGACAGAGATGCAGGTGTGTGTGCCAGAACGACCAAGATGTGTGACATGAAAGTAAGTAATGTTTGTAGCCACCTGAGGAGCAGGACTAAAAGCTTGGAGGAGGCTGAGGAGGGAAGGAAGGTGGCAGACACGGTGGTGGGGACCTTAGTGGTGGAGAGGAGAGAAAAAAAAGTTACAGGACGCAGAGAGAGAGAGAGAGAGAGAGAGAGAGAGAGAGAGAGAGAGAGAGAGAGAGAGAGAGAGAGAGAGAGAAAAAAAAGAGAGAGAGAGAGAGAGAGAGAAGAGAGAGAAAATAAGAAGAGAGAGAGAGAGAGAGAGAGAGAGAGAGAGAGAGAGAGAGAGAGAGAGAGAGAGAGAGAGAGAGAGAGAGAGAGAGAGAGAGAGAGAGAGAGAGAGAGAGAGAGAGAGAGAGAGAGAGAGAGAGAGTGACAGTGACGTAAGTGAAAATAACATAGATGAAACGTGACACAGGTTATTATATGTATCTCCCTCACACGTGTCCCTCCTCACCTGCATCCCTGTCACCCATGTCCCTCTCACCTGTGTCCACAAATGCTTCCCACTGTGGCCCTCATCAGTGTCCCTTTCATTGGTGTTCCTCTCACTTGCGCACCTGTACCACTCTCACCCACGTCGCTCTCGCCTGTAGTCGTCTCACCTGTAACTCTCCCACCTGTGTCCTTCCTACCTGCCTTCCATCATGTCGCTCTCTCCTCTCACCCCAATATCAGTGTTTCCTGTTTTCCCATTTTCTTCATTTTTTCTCCCTTATCTTTATTTTACGATGAAGCTATGTAGTTTATTTCGTTATTTCCCTTCTTTTATCATCATGTACTTGCCATTTTCTTTTTTTATTTCTTCCTTCCTTTATTCATTTCTTTCTTTCGTTCGTTCGTTCCTTCCTTCCTTCCTCTCTTCTTCGCCCTCAGCTCACATATTTTCCTTCCTTCCTTCCTTCCTCTCTCCTCATCCTCAGCTCCTCCAGTTCGCATATTTTCCTTCCTTTCTTTCCTCTCCACTCATCTTCCACCTCCCCAGTTCCACCATCACTCCACACCTTCCCTCCACCTCGCGGTTTACTCCACATGTACCCTAACTTTATGTGCCTCTTCCCCCCCCTAACCCTCTCTCCAATTTACCTTCTCAGCTCTCTCTCTCTCTCTTGAATTCCTCTCCTCCCTTCCCTTCTCCCCCTCCCTCCCCCTCGCTAGTCCAGTATTCACCCTAATATGGTAATTTTATGATCCCCCCAAGCTGTTATTCTTCCTTTCGTACTTTCATTTTTTCTCTTTTTTCCGGGATTTCCTTTTCCTGCAATTAGGAAGCTGCAAGGTGTGATTGAGGGCTAATATCTCCATCTCTTTATCACCAGGTTTGCCTCTGAGTTACTACATATTCTCTTGCTCCTACTCTTGCGTCCCGTTGGTTGGTTTCCGCTTCGCATTCTATGACTCTTTTTTTTTTTTTTTCTTTTTTCATTCTGAATTTTTTTTTTTTTTTTTTTTGGAGGTGGTGGTTTCAATGTTCCTTTTTCTTTCTTTCTCTTTTTTTTTTTTTTTTTTGTTTTGTCTCCTTCAATAATGTTAATGTTGTGTCTCTACCGTCGTTTTTCCTCGTAACCCTCAATTTTTTTTATTTCACGTGGTTTTAACGTCTTCATATTTCGTTTTCCTTATTCATTTATGTAAAAACTTAACGACATCTTCAACCCCCTCGTTTCTTTCTTTAATCTTCCTTCCTGTCCACTCTTTACAGCCTCCTTTGCTCCTCCTCCTCCTCCTCCTCCTCCTCCTCCCTCTCCATCCTCCTCTCTCCCAATTCCCCTCGTCCCTACCAGCCTCTTATACCTGTCCCTCCTCCTAATTTATTTCTTTTTAACTCTACCGCTCACTTCTACCTATACATAACCCCTTACCCTATACCCTAATACCCATCCCTTCCCTCGAGGCCACCCACTCCACGCACACTGCCATCTTCCATCCTCCTCGTCCCTACACTTCACTCACCCTCTACGTTCCCTCCTTCCCCAGTACGCGTCCCACCCTGAGGCCCTCCCACCCATTCCTGCCACTGTGGTTAAGGTCTCCTCCTCCTCCTCCTCCTCCTCCTCTTCCTCTTCCAGTACCACTACCGCCGCCTCCACCACAAGAGCGGCCATGCAAGTCATCTGGTGAATTAACTTGCCCTGTGTGTTCTGTATCGCTTGTATTGGTTTAATAACCCGAGAATATCCCATCAGTCCTCAATTTGTAAGGCGCTGTGGTGAGTGATGACCTGACGGCAAGCTAATCTGGGTCCGCTGCGCCGGTCAGGTCGAGGGAGCAGCAGGACAATTTCTCACTGACTGCGACGTCTGGCCCTCCATCTGTGGCCGCCGTGAGATTGATCGTCCTGCAGAGGCGGCTGAATCGAAATTATCCCGACCGCCCTGGACTCTGCAGCAGTGAGGTGTGTGTGTGTGTGTGTGTGTGTGTGTGTGTGTGTGTGTGTGTGTGTGTGTGTGTGTGTGTGTGTGTGTAGTGGGGGTAGGAGGTGCCCTAGCCGGTCAGCCAACCAACCAACCAGCCAGCCACCAGGACCCGCCCCAGGATACAGACGGCTGCCTCCTCTTCCTCCTCCTTCACCTCCTCCTCCTTCACCTCCTCTTCTTCTTCTTCTTCTTCTTCTTCTTCTTCTTCTTCTCCTCCTCCTCCTCCTCCTCCTCCTCCTCCTCCTCCTCCTCCTCCTCCTCATCATCATTCTCCTTCTCCTTCTCCTCCTCCTCCTCCTCCTCCTCCTCCTCCTCCTCCTCCTCCTCCTCCTCCTCCTCTTATTCTTCCTTCCTTCTATCCCTCCATCTCCCTCCCCTCCTGCCCATCTGACCCGCTCCTCCTCTTCACTCATTACTCACTGTACTTCTTTTATTAGGTCAGGTCTCCTTGAATTGCTGTAAGTCTTGTCGCTGTTTTGGCACCCACCCTGACTGCCACCCGTTTGTGTGTGTGTGTGTGTGTGCGTTCACTGTTTGATCTGCTGCAGTCTCTGAAGAGACAGCCAGACGTTACCCTACGGAACGAGCTCAGAGCTCATTATTTCCGATCTTCGGATAGGCCTGAGACCAGGCACACACCACACACCGGGACAACAAGGTCACAACTCCTCGATTTACATCCCGTACCTACTCACTGCATAGGTGAACAGGGGCTACACGTGAAAGGAGACACACCCAAATATCTCCACCCGGCCGGGGAATCGAACCCCGGTCCTCTGGCTAGTGAAGCCAGCGCTCTAACCACTGAGCTACCGGGCGCGCGCGTGTGTGTGTGTGTGTGTGTGTGTGTGTGTGTGTGTGTGTGTGTGTGTGTGTGTGTGTGTGTGTGTGTGTGTGTGTGTGTGTGTGTGTGTGTGTGTGTGTGTGTGTGTGTGTGTGTGTGTGTGTGTACGTATCATAAAGCTTTGTAATCTTGATGTACTATGTAGCAAAGACTCGTGTCGTTTTTCTAGCTTTCCTTCCTGATGTCTCTTCTTCAGTCAGGCCACCACGGCACAGCTACTTCACACACTTCAGTTCCCGTATTCAGACTCCTCCCGGGAATATACTAAATATCTCTTTCTGTCTTCACTTTCTAGCTTGCAGCACTGAGCAAGGCCGGGCTGCTTGACGGTCCACCATTAATAGTCACTCTCGAAGCAAATCTCTCCTTTTGTATGAAGTGATTTTAAGCTCTTGAATTTTCGAGATGTTTTATTTTTATTTTTTGTCGGAGGCTTCATTCGAGGCTTCCGTTCACTCTTACTCAATAAAACTTGATTTTATCATTCTACCTATCCGTTTATTTGGATCTTATCTGTAGCAAATTTGAATCATTGTTCACAGCAGTTTGAAAAACAAATAAGCTACCGCGAGTTAACGGAAAGTCCTGCACATGAGTTATAGTCCGCCATCATGTTATTGATGTAAAAAGGCAAGGGATCTGGGGACGAGCGTCTGGCGAGGCATTACCTGTGTTCTCTAACGGCATGTCGACACCAAAGCACAGGAACAGTAGCTACATAACTAACTTGTGCAAGAAGCAGGTGAGCACACGCTAATATAGTCTAGACAGCATCTGTTCCAGTGAGACGAGATAAGAGGCGAAGCTTGAGTGTTAAGATGACATTTTCAGAGTCACAATGTGATGGAGTGTTTCCGGGCAACAAGCAAATGACCTGCGGCACAGAATGCCCCGGGCGGAAGGTGCAGGTGGTTTAGGGTTGGACTGCGGTGCTCGACTGCAACTCTACGGAATTAAGTAGTATAGTTTCATAATAAGTACAGTAAAGTCCTTGGAAATTCCACAAACATTTTCACATTTTACAACGCTAATTTCCTCCTCCTTTTATTGATAAAAACAACCAATTATTTCAGTACCACAATTTTCCTTAAATGTTGAAATAACTTATTTTTTCGGTCAAAATCATACTCAGTAAGGAAATATGTTTTGTAAACCCGGCCTGCATTATTCACACAACTACTTGAAGAGGTACTCAGGTGTGTGTGTGTGTGTGTGTGTGTGTGTGTGTGTGTGTGTGTGTGTGTGTGTGTGTGTGTGTGTGTGTGTGTGTAAGCTAGTGAAAACGTGTGGCTCAGCTTGATATAATTATAAACATGGTGGCGGAGTGGCCAGGCCTGGAGGCGGAATCAAGGCAGAAGTGGACCGATCATCCCCGGACTTACGAGGTTGACGCGGCCGTATATCGGAGGCAGCCCATTAAAACTGACTCTTGCTGGCTCCCCCGAGACGTTCATACCTGCGGCACCTCCCACCCGCCTCGTCGCCGCTCCTCAGATACAACGCAAAACCAACTCCGCGACAAAAAAAAAAAAAAAAAAATCATATTCTTCTCTAGGTTCCTCCTCTGACACCTGGAATCCTTCAGACCTGCACTCAAAATGTTAACGATGCTCTGCGCTGATCTTTCAGGAGCCTCGTTTGAATGTGGTGGCGCTGGGAGGAGAAGGAATGGAGTAGGTTATAATGCATTATGAAACAGACTGTTACAGAGGGAGAGGCTCCGAGGGGGAGAGGGTGTGATGGTCTGAGCCCCGAGTTACTGGCCGGACGTGTTGTGGAGTGGACATGAAGCACTTAATAATGAGAGTTGCCGGTAAGCACTTTACTGGGCAGGGCATCTCTGCTCCTTCGCCGTGTTGCCGGGTGAGACAACGCAACCACATACGCTGGGACAATGTCACACGCAGCTCCTGGTCCAGGATGTGGGCCCTACAGGCACAGGGATGCGGCTCCAAACGTCCCGAGCAGCTAGGTGAGCAGTTTTGTGGTTTTGTAAGATAGCAAGATGAACATCTTAAACTTAATAGGAACATTGTTAAGCCTCCTTCCACAAGTTCAGTCAACAAAAAGGCTACTGACGTGATCCGCCGCCAAAGACTGAGAGAATGGCGTGGGTGACGAGGGAATATCAGCTCAAAGGAAGGAACACGAAGCAAGGAGCAGCGCCGTCAATGAATGGCCATTGTTTCTGATGTTGAAAGGCAATATACTAAAACTATGATTTTGTAGTTTTTTACTTCCGATATTTCAATGAAAGGTATACAGGACTACCCAACAACTTGCTGTTCCGGACGAGTAAACTGTCAGGCCTTGCTTCATAACATCAAGTGACAGGCAGGGCCGTCCCTTCCTGCAGTATATTCATTACTGGACGACAGATGATTCTATCCACCGTCTCAACACACACAGGACTCCACTCGGATCTCCATGATATCAAACAAGTGCCCATCAAGGAATACACGTATTCTCACATGTGTTTGCATAATAAGCTGATGGTGCGCTCTGGTGTATTCTGAAGACCCTAATTTATACCGCGCTGGGTCCAGAGCCAAGTAAGGCCATATACAAGCAGCCGACGCCACGGCCTGACAGCCAAGTGTGGGAGGCACGTTGTGGTCTGGATACAGGAAGTCTGTGCCTTATATATTATCAAGGAATTATAATCACCGAGGCAGAAGCAGGTTACCTGATCTAACAACGGGAGATGCATTCGTCCCTCATTGAGCAGATGCTTACATGTGCTGAGCGGCTCCACGCTTTGGTCAGCCTTGGGAACAACACACACCAGGAAAATGAGAATGCGAAGAGTTCACGAAAGGTCAACTGTCAAGGCGTAAAACATTTACCGAATGTTTTAACATTGCTCAGCTCAGTCAGCACGTGACTGAAAAAGTGTCTTAACAGGCTGGAAACAATAGTCTGGTCCCCATTAACATTCTCTCTCTCTCTCTCTCTCTCTCTCTCTCTCTCTCTCTCTCTCTCTCTCTCTCTCTCTCTCTCTCTCTCTCTCTCTCTCTCTCTCTCTCTCTCTCTCTCTCTCTCTCTCTCTCTCTCTCTCTCTCTCTCTCTCTCTCTCTCTCTCTCTCTCTCTCTCTCTCTCTCTCTCTCTCTCTCTCTCTCTCTCTCTCTCTCTCTCTCTCTCTCTCACACACACACACACACACACACACACACACACACACACACACACACACACACACACACACACACACACACACACAGAAAAAAAAGGTAAAAGAAAAAAAACAGCAGCAGCAGCAGGCCACAAGGCTGGACCCCACAGCTCGTGCTGCTAGTCCAGGGGGGAGCAGGCGCGGCACATGCTGGCAACAATGGGCACAAGCGGCTGTGACCTGCTTGGCACAGCGCTCCATAATTGCATTCAGAAGCAAACACCTTCTGTCTTAATGATTACAGTATTTCAAAGCGACACCCAATATCATCAAAGCGGATAATATGTCGCAAGCATCATTATAAGTAATTACAGTTAATTGAAACAATGTGCAGAGATTGCTTGCTTACCTTTCTGGGAGAGTCTTCTGCGTGGGAATGTACCAAAATGAGAGTTAGAACCGGAGGCTGTGTTCGACCGGACAAGGTCACTCGCTGGGCTGGGCGGACACACGGCTCTGGGACACAGCTCCGACGGGACGTTGTAAACGCCCTCCACACCGCGCCGCCCGCCGGCCCTGGAGGGTCGAGGCCAGGAGCTCATGTGTCCTTGTGGTGTTTCTCGGTAGAGACTTGCTGTGGATGACAACGGTCTTTGGCACGAGGCGGAGCTACCACCCGCCGGCTGTGGGGTGCTGAGGGCCGAGGAAGCATGTCCCCCACTCATGGGCAAATACCTGGGACTGTCGCTGTCTCTTTGGCTAATGGAGCCCACCCAGGGGATAAACTCTCCTCTGAGCTGCACGCGGTGGGGCGTCATACACCTCGGAGGCGGCACACTGGACCACTCCTGTTGGAGCTTGCTGCTTGAGCTGCTACACTCCCGAGGCTCCCACTCAGCCACCTCCTGCCTCACACTAGCGTTGGTTTTATTATTAGATAATATTATATTGTTTTTATTCTTCGCCATATTTATGTAGTTGATAGTCTTGTCCCTCTTGTTACTGTTGTTATCAGAGTCTGATGGCGGTGCGCAGCGGTCTTTTGTTTTCTCCTTGGGTGAGCAAGCGTCACGTCCTCTTCTCTCTGGTTTAGGAGGTGTCTTCACATTATTCTCCGTCTCATCAAGTAATTGTTCTGTGTCCGTTTCTGTTGTGGTCTCTGAGGTCAAAGGCTGCCGCCTGAACTTTGCCCTCCACTTGTTAATGGAAGAGTTCCTGACGAGCTTACTCCGATGGGCACTCATTGTCTCCCGCGGAACTCTTATCACCCGGGCGGACTTGGCTTCGCTTTGGGGAGTGCATATCAGGCCTCGGCTTGACTCCGCCTCTCTACCGTCATCAGCTTGATCAGAATAGTCCTGCCTGCACCTCGAGACGGAGTTTTTCCCACTTGACCTCTGACCCATCACACCTTCGTTTGCCTTGGAGCAGCGGTCGTCGATGAGGCCTCTGGAGTCTTCTTTGCGGGTGGCGTGGTGGAAGTGGTCATCGTGGCGAGGCCGGGATGACCTGCCTAGAGTGACAGCCAGCACCTTCATGCCGGCCGTGACACAAATCTCCACCTGCAAGAAAACAACACAACAATCAGTTTAAACAACATCATTTGATTTTAGTAACAATACCACAACTTCCACTACCATACGAGAAATTCCCCATAAAACCGATTACTGAACAAAAGACATACGGGTCATCAGTGTAATCCGTTGAAATTGCCCAATTAAGATCTCCAACAAAACGATCCACTCAAGAAATCAATGAGACTTTGTTCCCTTGACGCCTCTTGAAGGTTATCTGACAAGACACGCGAGGCCTCAAGGTCCTCCAGACAGCCGCGTCACGCCACACACTTCCCTCCTCCATGATTGTCCTGCCCAACACACGACACGCACATGGCGCCACCACACAGGAACTGCCCACATCATCGCACCCACGGCCGACTAGGGATGAAAGTTCAACGAAACCTCAAAAAATATTCTACTCCCTACCTGGTAAATGACTGCGCGTGGTGGTCAGTTTTCTTGTTATACCTCTCCTACTAAACCTAATGCTTTCTTTGTTCCCTTCACTGGCTCTCCCTCAAGTGTTTTTCCATCTCACGCTAACCGCGGCCTCGGGAAAACACTAGTCACGTTCTGCTTGATCCACGTGACTGTAAGTACGTGTGCGTTCGTGTACACAATAAAAGTACGCGAAGATTGCATGAGTATCCTGGTGTGTGTGTGTGTGTGTGTGTGTGTGTGTGTGTGTGTGTGTGTGTGTGTGTGTGTGTGTGTGTGTGTGGATTAGGAGTTGGATAAGCATGACTGACGCCTCACGATAATTTAATTCCCCTTTTTATTTATTTATTTTTCTCTGAACGAAGACAGAGAGAGAGAGAGAGAGAGAGAGAGAGAGAGAGAGAGAGAGAGAGAGAGAGAGAGAGAGAGAGAGAGAGAGAGAGAAATGCTAAATAATGATCAGCAATTTGTGGTGATGATCTACTACTACTACTACTACTACTACTACTACTACTACTACTACTACTACTACTACTACTACTACTACTACTACTAACACTAACACTACTACTACTACATGCTACCTCCGTCTTTGCATTCACAGTACACTATCATTTATACCTTTATATTTGTCACTAGCATCTCCCTCATCATCATCATCATCATCATCAATACACCAAGGCAGAAAGAGAATATAAAAAAAAGAAACAATCGAACACTAGAGACAGCGAATGAATAAAAGTAATGGTAAAGTATTCATACCACCTTCATTCCTCCCACGACAAATTACTTAGTGTTGTCTGAAATAATTAACCCCTTCAGTACCATAACGAGTTTTCATATCCATTCTAGTTACTATTTCGTGATTTCCTATAGCCTCAGAAACTTGTGTGGGGATTGCAATAATGAAGACGCTGGCTATTTACCACTTCAGCACTGGTACGCATTTCTACCATGAAATTTTGGTGAGATTAGACCATTTTACTTGCATTAGGAAGGCTCTATGGAGGTCCGAAGATTAAAGGCTAGAGTCGTTACTACTTTAATCCGCACATAACTTTCAGAAGCTGTATAAAATCACCAAAGAGTTAGCAAAATGAATAGGGAAACGTGTCATGGTTTTCAAGGGGCTAATCTTCTGACCTTCATACACCCTTTCTAATGTCAATAAAATCGTCCAGTTATACTCAAAACTCATGGTAAAAATGTGTCCTGGTACTGAAGGGGTTAATGACTTCTTAACTTTACATTTCCACTCCTTTGACAATCTTTATTTTAACCATTACACGCCACAAAACATACGATTTATAACAAGTAGACCTTTCTAATTGTTGTGGCTTCTTCTACTTAATTTAACTCTTCAAGAACATAATTATCTCTGGCAGCCTTCACTTACTCTTACATATAAGTACGAGATGATCGAATATGAATACTTCCTATAAAAAGGCCAAAATAGTTAATGTGGCAGTCTCCCTTCCACTCAAGCTCCATAGAAAATAATATAGAAAGTCTGGAAGAAAACGACTTTCATTGGGAGGCTAAAATAAAAGTCTCTGGGAGAATAACCAAAATTTTCGAGTAGTACACGCATGGAAATAAGAACAGAGATGTTGAGAATACATTTAGTTAACTTTGGTGCACAAATAGTAAGAATGAACAATAATCTAAAACCTAAAGAAGAGAATAACTGTTGTAAAATGTGTCTAAAAAATACAAGAACTAGGTAAATAAGTGCTAAGGATGCCATGGAGAGCTACAGTTCCAAATAAATAACAATATCAGCGAAGGAGGGAAAGCATCACGAAATGTAACCGAAGAATATAGCAGTAGTCTGTGTTAATGGGTAGTTTCTTAGCCTCTTCAACACTGGGACACATTTTTACCTTGAGATTTGTGTACGCTTAGACCATTTTATTGACATTAGGAAGAGTCTATGGAGGTCAGAAGATTAATGGCCACAGTCTTCACTATTCTAACCCCTTCAGTACTGGGACACATTTTTACCTTGAGATTTGTATACGCTTAGACCATTTTATTGACATTAGGAAGAGTCTAAGGGGGTCAGAAGATTAATGGCCACTGTCTTCACTATTTTAATACACCATATGAGTTTCTGAAGCTGTATATAATCAACAAATAGCAAGTAGAATGAATATGGAAACATGTCATGGTACTGAAGGGGTTAAGTGACACAGACACAGGAAGGGAAGTAATACAGCAAGTGAGAATCAGCAATTACTTGAATGGCACTCAGATAATGTAAGGAAAGCAAGATACTTAAGCAAGGCAAGATAAGTAAGCAGAAGTGGAAAAATGAAAGAAAAGGAAAGCCACACGTAAATGACAAACTGGTCAGCACGAGACAAAAACTGTTTACTTGGTGCTATGTTTTACCTTTCCTGGTGAGTCTAACCTTCCCCCTCTACAATTCCCTGTCCCACTTGGGTTTATCAAGGTACATAGAGCTCGAGGCAATTGTAAATAAGACATTAAAAAAAGAAAAAAAGTGTTATATTCTAGGCTTTCCTTGTCGCATCATCCAAACATACCAAACACCAAGAACATGATGACAGACAGCCTTATGTTTCTACGAGGTTCAACAAGGAAAAATCTCTCTCTCTCTCTCTCTCTCTCTCTCTCTCTCTCTATATATATATATATATATATATATATATATATATATATATATATATATATATATATATATATATATCATATTGAAGTTACAGATGCGTAATAATATGTTATCTAACACAAGCAGGCTTTCTTCGTTTATGTGTTGTGTGTTCTCCTTCATGATGTCGGAAAATACTACTGTCTTCTCAGTTATACTCCTCACTTTTACTGTTAGTTCCAGAATCCAAAACTTATCTCCGAACTTCACCCATTCTTTTTTTCTTATTCCAGTAACGAATAATTTTTCTTTCATACAACATATTCTAGCACTCCAACCGTGCAGAGACGAGTGATGGACACTACAGGTTATGTCATGGTGTGCTAAACCATCACAAGGCAAGGCAAGGCAAGGCAAAGTAAAGTGAACTAAGATAAAAAAAAATATATATGAAATAATCTTTACATGATACGTCGTTAAATGTCTGTGTAATAACAGATCATTATAAATAATTGTACAAAACAACATTAAATTCTTCACATTAGTCTTAGTGAAACAAAATAAATCGCATTACACGTCGCGTCACGAACACGCCTGAAAACACTGTGCCGAGAATGAAGGTGAGCAGCCTGTCCAATCACGCCCATTGGCTTATCAGCCTCACAAAGCGTTTCTCAACGATAATATTATAAAAATCAATAATATATGAAAAAAATACATTGAAAACACATTTTATAAAGACACACTTTGGTAACCACAGCACAAAGAATTGAAAGAAAAGGGCAGAGCAGGATCCGAACACGTCCATGGCTTCACCAATGGGCCACGGAGTTGACATTGGTCACTTTTCATGTGTTCCTCCCCACAAACCTTTAACTACCTTAAGGAACTGCACGAGGAACTGAGGAACAATCAATACCTGCACTGCGAGGATCCTGGCAAACGCATCATTAGTAGCTAAGTAATGAGCGGAGGGTCTCTTGAGGCTCTGCAATTATTTCAGATCCTTCGGCTTCGAGTGTCTGGACTCCTATCAACTTTGTGGGACCGATGTATTATTTTTGGTTATTACTTATCCACTATCACTGTAATTTCTCTCCTGCTTACTTGGCTGAGTGATGGAGGGAAGGAGTCGGAAGGGAGGCCCGTTAGCTGATGGGCGAGGAAGGTGGGAGGGAGTAATAGATACATATAGAGGTAAGAGAAGCATCGTCTGGCGGGGTGAGGGGTGTGTTGGAGGGAGAGACGGGTGCAGAGGTGGAAATCAATGGGATGAAGTGAAAGAAGTTACATGAGAGATGAAGTCAATGGGATGGAGTGATGTAAGTAAATGTGAGGAATTGATGTAAGTTAGTGGGAACAGAGAGAAAGAAGTTAGTGGAAGGGAGGGATAGGTAGGTGTAAAAGGAAAAAAGAGATGGAAATTGTGAGTCGAAAACAAGGAAGTCAGTGGTATGGACAGATGAAATTTAGTGAGAGGAGTGATAAAAGTTAATAAGATGAAGAGATGGAGATATCAAAAGCACTATCTATATAAGTATATGTGAGAGAGAGAGAGAGAGAGAGAGAGAGAGAGAGAGAGAGAGAGAGAGAGAGAGAGAGAGAGAGAGAGAGAGAGAGAGAGAGAGAGAGATACATAGGCACAGAGACATAGAGATGAAAAAGAAAAAGAAAAGTTCCCAGCAAAATTAACAACACACCAAAAAAAAAAAAAAAAGAGAACACAGAGACGAAGAAAAGAACAAAAAAGAGTTTATCAAGATGAATATATGAAAGCAAAAAAGAAAGTCAGGAAGGAGAAACAACAGCACAGCAGGTAACCTTTGCCGGGATGAGAACGTGGCAGGACGCGAGAGGAATGGAAGGAAAAGGAAGCAGGAGAAGAAGGAGGAATGACGAAGAATGAAAAAGAAAAGAAAAGGGGGGCGTCTCGTGTGGTGATAGTAGTAGTAGTAGTAGCAGAGCTCGTCCTGCTGGAATCATGTCGCACCTTCACACAGCTTTCACCCAGCAGTTCCACAGTGACACCTTGGGAAGTGGGGGTCGAGATTCACCCACGGATGCCACTTTGAGCACATCACCAAGTGGTTTAAGATTACCCAGGTGTGTAATCCCTCAACCGCACAGCTTTCACTGCGCCACTAACACTTCAATGGACCAAAGTGAGGGCGTGGGAGTCCTGGGTGTAGTGATGCTATCTATAAATGGGGCTTGTTCTCCGCCACGATGCGGTCAATTATGTATACTATTCCAAAATGCGTGAAGACTACAGCAGGAGCGCCCGGGTGAAGACATATCATTCATGGATAGATAGATTGATAGATAAGTAAAGGTAGGTAGATAGGTAGATAGATAGATAGATGGGTATGTAGGTAGGTAGGTAGGTAGGCAGGTAGGATAGATAGATAGATAGATAGATAGATAGATAGATAGATAGATAGATAGATAGATAGATAGATCGACCGATCGATAGATAGATAGATAGATAGATAGATAGATAGATAGATAGATAGATATATAGACAAAACAGACAAACAGACAAACAGACAGACAGATAGATAGATAGATACATACATACATATAGATATATTATATATATATATATATATATATATATATATATATATATATATATATATATATATATATATATATATATATATATATATATATATATATATATATATATATATATATATATATATATATATATATATATATATATATATATATATATATATATATATATATATATATATATATATATATATATATATATATAACCTATTTATCTGTATCTATCTCTCTATGTATCTATCTATCTCTATGTCTGTCTGTCTGTCTGTCTGTCTGACTGTCTATATCTATCTATCTATCTATCTATCTATCTAACGATATATCTATCTAACGATCTATCATCTATCTATCTCCCTCCCTGCCTGCCTACCTACCTACCTACCTACCTACCTACCTACCTATCTATCTATCTATCTATCAATCTATCTATCTATCCATCTATCCATCTATCTATTTATCTATCTATCTATCTATATATATATATATATATATATATATATATATATATATATATATATATAGAGAGAGAGAGAGAGAGAGAGAGAGAGAGAGAGAGAGAGAGAGAGAGAGAGAGAGAGAGAGAGAGAGAGAGAGAGAGAGAGAGAGATAGATAGATAGATAGATAGATAGATAGATATATATATAGATATATATATATATATATATATATATATATATATATATATATATATATATATATATATATATATATATATATATATATATATATATATATATATATATATATATATATATATATATATATATATATATATATATATATTACACGAAAACAAATGAGAAAAAAAATAATACACTTACAAAGTGACTCCACCTCAGCCCCAAGGGTAGACGCAGGGCGAGGTGCCGTGAGAACAGTGCCAACACATTCACGAGGCGCGAGGGTTACGTGTGCACAGATGGGAGGAACGCGACCACACTTGCCAAACAATACACCAAACACGGAGGCTCGTATCCCTTAAACACACTGAGCTTTCATCAAGACTATTCTTAAAAGACCCTTCACCTTAACATTCCGATTCTCATTGTTTCTTTACTATAATGTAGAATCCTTGTAAAACTAGCACCACTTGAAAATTCCAGTGCCTTACTCTGGTCTAAATCCTGTTAATAATAATGGAGGTAAGAGATCAAAAACTTTTTGAAAAATAAAAACTAAACTCAGGTAAAAACAAAGATACAAAAAAATGTGGAGTAATGAAACAAGTAAGGAAAACACAAAATACAAGGCAGTAATATCAAGTCGCCCTCTTCAGGAACGCAAAGAAACTGAAGTCAGCAAACAAGGCAGGGAGTTCAAGACAAGGAGGGCGCTGTAACATTCTTAACGGGGCAGTGGCTCGGATGATTCAGGTGAGAAACAAACGCTCCAGAAAAGGCGGAAGACTGGAGGAGTGGGAGAGACAGGTTAAGGGAATGAGACGGAGAGACGGGGAGGAAAGAGGAGCAAGTAAAGGAAGAGGATAAGAGAGAGTAAGAGAAGGAAAGAGTAAGAGAGACAGGGAGAGGTATGGAAGGGAGAGGAGAGGATAAGGAAAGAGTTTAAGAGAGACAAAGAAAATGAGAAACAAAGAGAAAGAGAGAGAGAGAGAGAGAGAGAGAGAGAGAGAGAGAGAGAGAGAGAGAGAGAGAGAGAGAGAGAGAGAGAGAGAGAGAGAGAGAGAGAGAGAGAGAGAGAGAGAGAGAGAGAGACTAGGAAAATGAAATACTGGGAAGAGACAAGCAGAGAAAAGGAAAAAAAAAGGAAAGGATATGGAAACAGTTTAAGAGAGGCTAAGAGAAGGAGAGATAGAGAGACAGGGAGGGAAAAGGAGAGAGTAAAGAAAGAGAAACAGAGAATGCAGGAGAATGAAATACTAAGAAAGACAGGATGAGAAAAGGAAAAAATAGGAAAAAGAGACAAAAAAAAAAAAAGGAGGAAAAAGGAGCGGGGAAAGAAAGAGAGACAGAAAAGAGGAATGAGTAAGAAAAGAGTAGTGGACTAAGAGGCAAAGAGAGACAGGAAGAGATGGAAGGGCGGGTAAAGAAGGAAGGGAAGGAAGAAGGCAGGTCGGATGATGGTTCCTCTCACGCCGTCAGGTTTAGTGGGAAAAGCAGCGCCTCATCTTAAGGAGCGAAAGTTTTAGCACCAACCACTGAGCTAAACAGAAGCAGGAGACTCCGTTCACAGCAGTGCCATTATCTTCTTCCTTACTCATAATCTCTCTCTCTCTCTCTCTCTCTCTCTCTCTCTCTCTCTCTCTCTCTCTCTCTCTCTCTCTCCTTCAGTCGTCATTCCGTAAATCACCTATTCTTATCTTGCATTATTCTCTCTCTTCCTCCACTTCTCTTATTTATCTTTTTTTTCTTTCTTTTTAATCTTTCTCCATCCATCCGTCACCCAGTAAATCATCAGGTTTTTTCTCTTCCTTTTCCTCTTCCTCTCCTCCTCCTCCTCCTCCTCCTCCTCCTCCTCCTCCTCCTCCTCCTCCTCCTCCACCACCACCGAGGTCATGGCCCCTGTTCTCAGTGACTCCCAGGGTCACGTTCCCGCCCTTGCCTGGCCACGCCCACATCCTCCTCAGTGTCTTTTCAAAACAGCGATTGCGTAATTAAGGTGCCTTGCTAAAATTCACACACACACACACACACACACACACACACACACACACACACACGAGATTACAAATGTACATATCATACAAAAGATATCATATACATTGCTTATTTACATGGCTTAAGTATTTTCAAACAATGCATACTCTCTCTCTCTCTCTCTCTCTCTCTCTCTCTCTCTCTCTCTCTCTCTCTCTCTCTCTCTCGTCCCATTTCTTTAGTTCATCGCAAGGAAATTATCCACGAAAGATTCCATTCATCGAAACACGCAAACCTTCTCACACCACATTACTCCTCTATCTCCCTCTCTTCCTCTTTCTCTCTCTCTCTCTCTCTAGACAGCTTCCCTCACGGCTCTCATTCTCACCTCCAGAGCGCTCATTACACGTCTTCCCGGCCCAGCAATTACGTTATAAAGACTGAAGTAATTGCAGCGATCGGTTTGCCATTAGCGTCATCGAGCGGGAGTGGTGGGCCGCCTCTTGCTTCTGCCCAATTACGGTGAGCTGCCGCGGCCGAACATTTAGGATCTGCAGCTCTTTAGGGGATTATTATTAGCACTGCCATCGGGGGAAATGCAAATCCGTGTCGCGAAAAGAAATGACAAAAGAGCTAAATGAGGAGGAGGAGGAGGAGGAGGAGGAGGAGGAGGAGGAGGAGGAGGAGGAGGAGGAGGAGAGTGAGTGAGTGAGTGACTAGAGTCATGCATTAATATGTAAGGTCGTTTTTGAAGGTGAGTGTGTGTGTGTGTGTGTGTGTGTGTGTGTGTGTGTGTGTGTGTGTGTGTGTGTGTGTGTGTGTGTGTGTGTGTGTGTGTGTGTGTGTGTGTGTGTGTGTGTGATGATGGCTTCATTATCATCACTGCCGTTGCTGTTATCACCATTCATTTTTTTCTCTCTCTCTTTCTCTTCTTTTTTGTGGTTAGTATTAGTGTAAAGCTATATTTTTCATCAGTTTCATCATTGCTTAGTAGTAGTAGTAGTAGTAGTAGTAGTAGTAGTAGTAGTAGTAGTAGTAGTAGTAGTAGTAGTAGTAGTAGTAGTAGTAGTACAATTGTTGCTGCTGTTACTACTACCACTATTACTACTACTACTTGCACCTGTGCATTTCTAGCTAATACACACTTCATACTGGACTGGTTCTATCAAGGCATGAACTGACAGACGGCATTTCCTAAACACATTCCTGCCTTGCTTTCTACTGATACTTTCTAAAGAATGACGCAAGATATTTTTTTTCTCATTCTAATCCGGGAAAGGTTTTAATATAATTTTGACAGTCGTAAAAAAGAGTTTTGCTTCTGATTTTCTTGCTGCCTTTCCATTCATTGTTCATTTTTCGGTTCTTAAAAGGATATGGCTGGTGATTTTCACTTTTCCGGTAAGTCTTCCAGAATAATATCAACACATTACAAACTCTTCAAGCCAAACCTTCTTGAGGATGAAATATTTAACCCCTTCAATACCATGACGCGTTTTCATATTCATTCTGGTTACTATTTGGTGATCTTATACAGCTTCAGAAATTCATGGGTGGATCAGAATAGTGAAAACTGTGGCCATTAAGCTTCTGATCTCCATAGACCCTTTCTAATGCAAATCAAATTATATAATCTTACACAAATCTCAAGGTAAAAATGCGTCCCAGTATTGAAGAGGTCGAAGGGTGAACTAACCCGAGGAGAGCCTTTCGTCAAGGGATTTTGGCACTTCTGGCACATTATGGTGACAACGTGGCCCCTTGCTAGACATTTGATCCCAAGCTAAAGTTTATGATTGGAACAAAATAATTGAAGTTACGCCTCAATCACATTGCAATGAGAATATCTATGAGGCTTATCTCCAAAATCATCAAGAAAATGTCTACCCTAAACAAAATTCAACCTGAAAATTAAGTTACGCCTCCTATAGCGACCCTCAGTAATGTGTTAGCAATATTCATGTATTTGTTGATGCCAAAAATCATCAGAAGAATATCCACCGTAAAAAGGGGAAAAAAATTGTAAGAATCCCAATTACACGCCAACATCCCTGCTCCAGCCTCTCGTTCATATTCATTTACAAGCCCCAAGCTATGCCCCGCCTTGGTTAATGTTCTCTTTAGGCTCTAATTGGCCTGCTCCCAAGGTTGACCCCAATTTCCATAGCCATCTTCCCATTTTCTTCAACAGGTGGCGATCATTTGCTAACAGCCGCTTCCGTCACCACCTGGAGCAGCGTCCCCGGAGGCTGAGAGGCGCCCCTTCCTCCGCTCCTCACCGCGTTATGTCACTACACAACTCTTCGTAATAGTTGCACGGACGCGCCTTCCTGTTATGATGTTTTGCTTTCAATCGCGTATATCTATTTCGTTGTTTATGGACCTTCTGCCATGACTGAACTCAATGTAAACAAGCTGGAACATACCTGAAGGCGATTCAAGTGGCTTTATCACTTTGGTTTTGGCAAATTACACGCAATTATAGCTTCTCTCTGCTTTACTACTTTCCAGGGCATCATTGTCAGGGCCGAAAAGGGAAGTAAATGAAGGGTGTGTGAGAGGCAGCCAAGCGTCCTGCGGGGAAATGAGGAGACCCAGCAGACCGCCCCGGGCTCTCTGTGGTCTCCAGCTCACAAGGTCGTAACGTGTTCACTAGGGTTCTCTCTCTCTCTCTCTCTCTCTCTCTCTCTCTCTCTCTCTCTCTCTCTCTGTGTGTGTGTCTCTGTGTCTGTCTGTCTGTCTGTCTGTCTGTCTGTCTGTCTCTCTCTCTCTCTCTCTCTCTCTCTCTCTCTCTCTCTCTCTCTCTCTCTCTCTCTCTCTCTCTCTCTCTAACATCATATCAACCCTCTATTACTATCATTATTACTATTATTATTATTATTATTATTATTATTATTATTATTATTATTATTATTATTATTATCATCATTTTCTATTATATAAGGTAGGTACTAGTCAACAAAAAGATACTCAAAAACAAAAGGCCCACTGAAGATCCCCATCCCCTAAAAGAGAACTGTCTATAAACACAATCACTAGGAGCGTCTTGAGATGCGGGAAAGAAGGGGGCTGTGAGACTCTGATGCCGTGGTTACTTCCTGCCGCTCGATGCCCCTCCCGCCCTAGTAATGAGGCATTCCACCACGGCCCTGCCACTACTGAGTCATCTCCACCCTCACCCCCTATCCACCTACCACCTCCTCCCCTTACAGACTATCATGTACAGAAACAGAACAACAACAACAACAAAAACAAGAACAAGAAGAACAAGAAAAAAGAACAAGAATAAAAATAAGAACAAGAAGATCAAGAAAAAGAAGAAGAAGAAGAAGAAGAAGAAGAAGAAGAAGAAGAAGAAAAAGAAAAACAAGAACAAGAACAAGAAGAACAAGAACAAGAACAAGAAGAAGAAGAAGAAGAAGAAGAGGAGGAGGAGGAGGAGGAGGAGGAGGAGGAGGAGGAGGAGAAGAGGAAGAGGAAGAAGTCCCATACCATCCATTGTATAGTTAATAAATACTCTAGATCTGTCCTTTCCCATTGTTTTCCTACGATTTATCTTGAGGAAGTCTTAAATGAGTTGCTGGCTATCTAAATTGTAAGTTCTGGACCTCTAGCTCGTAGTGTTCTAAGTGCATTTGGTTATACATATATTCTTTATTCATCAGAAGACAGTTGTTGTTATCATTAATGTTGAAGATGTTATTCATATTGTTATCATTATTATTGTTGTTGGTTTCGTTAGATAATTATAGGACTATTACTATCATTATCTTTATTATAACACACACACACACACACACACACACACACACACACACACACACACACACACACACACACACACACACACACACACACACTTTTTGTAATAAACTTTTCCGGAAACAGCAATTGAGCAGACCTTTGTTTTTTGTTTTCTTTATACCCTTGGCCGGCCTTCTTCACATGTAAAACACACACACACACACACACACACAATGTAACCCCAAAAAGCAGTCAGCTATACATGTCACCGAGTCCAGCCTAATATCGTCCTTCACACACGCAATACGTTCTTCTCTTCACTATCAGCATTCACTGTTAGCAACACGCCACTGTCAGATTTTTCTTTACAATCTTCTTTCATTATTTATTTGAGTGAGTGAGTCGGTTAGTTAATTTTGTTTAATTTATCAGTTATTTTCTTTATTTGCACGAGTAAGTTACGCAATTTTCCTCCTAATGTTGTCTGCTATACCAATGTTATTTTAGTTTAGTTTAGCATTTCATTTTACATTGACAAGTCACGTGATTATCCTCCCACTGTCATTCTAGTTTAGTTTAGCATTTCATTTTACATGGCCAACTCACGTGATGATCTTCCTTATGTTATTTTCAGCTTAGTTTACCATTTATGTTGCAAGGACAAGTCACGTGGTTATCTTCCTTATGTCTTCCAGCTAACACTGAAATATTCCAAGACGAAACGGAAGCAGCAACATGAGACAATCTGGTTTTTTTTTTTTTTTCTTCTTCTTTCCCTTCAACCATCCGACAAAGAAAAAACACTTAACACCTAGGGAACAAAAGAAAAAATCACAGCAAAAAATGAAGGTTTATTATGATTAACAAGAATAAAAATTGATGAGTCACATGAATAAAATAAACCATTTATACATCAAAATACATACACAGAGAATACTTAAGATAGGATGAACAGTTTGGAAGTCATCAGAAAAAAAATATCAGTTCAAAGAGATCTCGACAAGTTCACATCTTCGATTCTTCAAAAGGCAAAAGCCATCAATTCTTAACCACCCCTAAGTCCATCTACGGCGCAATGACTCGCTCTGTAATTTAGGAGAGCGAGAGTCAAGGACACACACACACACACACACACACACACACACACACACACACACACACACACACACACACACACACACACACACACACACATACAGAGCGCGGCCAGATCCCCATCCCCGTCACAAAACAACTTCCCGCCTCGCTTATAGTTTTCCTTCCTCTACGTGCGGCGATTACAATCAAGGACCAAATGGCTGGAGGGACTTCCTCACCACTAACAGCCTTCCCCACGTGCCTCCTCTTCCTTCCCTCGCCTCATTACACGCACACTCGCACGAGCGACCACTTAAACTGACAAAGAAAAAGCACAACTCCCCAACCCACTAATACGCACGCAAACAGCTAAATTTCTCACTCATAAAGCTACACCCCACACCAAACACCAATATATGCAACCTCTGCACTCAATATTATGCTCATTGAACTGCCAAATAGGAATCTAAATGTATGTTGCTCTTTATTTACAATTGTGTCTTCTACCTCTATAAGCCACGCATCAATATCTTAACCCACATCCACATCTACATACATCAATTAACATTCAAATTCACACACACACATTTAAAAAACGGTCTCATTCATTACTATCAACATTCATTTTACAATCAGTTTCAGTCATGATTGCAAAACAGGAGAATCAGGTACTATTCAGAGTCTGGGAGAAACTTGGGCAATATACAGATTTCCACACATTAAAGGCAATATAATAAGTAGACCGGTCTCCTCTGGGCTTCGGTGCTTCAGTCCAAACCATCATCGTACGTGAGCCCTCGACGGTGCTACAAATATGAGTGGAAATGCAGAATCACGCACTGTCTCACTCAATCACGTCAAAGGTCACGATCCCAGACTGGAGCTGAGCAGCGCATCGACGCCTCATCGCCGCCACACTCGCCTGTCACCGCGGCAGACAAAGGGTAGTGTCGATCCGGCTTCCTTTACTCAGTTTTTCCTTGGACTCGCTCACCTGTAACCCTCTTTCCTGCCTTCCTCTCCTCCACCCTCCACCCATTCCCGTCCTTCCGGCGGAATGTCCCTCTCCCTTGGGGCACTCACTAGCTGCCCTGGCCACTGCCGGAGGCACCATAGAAGGACCGCCTGGTGGTGAATAATGTCCGCAGCGCCTCCAGCTCCTCCTAACCCACCTTCCCTGACATCAATATCTCTCTGTCATGCATCAGGTTATCCTCCGCACGCCACACCACACAAATAGAGGATTTAAATCACCACAGACTACAACGTCACACATTCCCTGAAACCCGCACCACCACACCTCCAGCCCAGTTCTGGGCACAAGACACATAATACTATACACAGACCTCGAGCGACACTTAAGAGGATGCTGTAGATTAACATATGTACAGTTTACCATCAAGACAATGTGGTGCTGTGAAAATACAAGAGACAGTCAGTAATGCACCGACTTGAGTGACGCACCAAGGTGAGAGTGGTTGTCCTCCTCCTCCTCCTCCTCCTCCTCCTCCTCCTCCTCCTCCTCCTCCTCCTCCTCCTCCTCCTCCTCCTCCCACCCCTCTTCGTCCTGCTGGAACCAAACGCGCCGAGCAGGGTATTCATAACCAGACAGACCCCCAGACTATCATGCGGTTTGCACGACCCAACCTTCACCTGCCGTCAAGTTTTCCAAGTCGAGACCAAGTCCACCGGAAGTAAGACATTACCAAGATGGCTAACAGGTGTAAGCCAGCCGGATATACCCCTAAGGTACCCAACATCCCACCACTATCTTTCTTTTGCTCCCCTTCCTTCTTCACTTGCTGCCATTGTCCTCTCCGCCCACCACCCACTCCTCCATCAACGCTTTTCCTCTCTCCAATTAAAGTGAGGCCGGTAATCACGAGGTTCTGGGGCATTAGTTGCTTCCGTGTTAATGATGGTTATCCGACGTGCTCTATCTCCTTTTTTGTCTATCTTGTTTTGTCTTGTGTGAGTGTGTGTGTGTGTGTCTGTGTGTGTGTGTGTGTGTGTGTGTGTGTGTGTGTGTGTGTGTGTGTGTGTGTGTGTGTGTGTGTGTGTGTGTGTGTGTTCATCTGTCTGCACCTGTGCACACAAAGATGTGTGCGTGTATTTGCGAGAACGTAGCGTGGGATCGGTGGGTGTAGATATGATAGTGATACGACAGAGGTGTGTGTGTGTGTGTGTGTGTGTGTGTGTGTGTGTGTGTGTGTGTGTGTGTGTGTGTGTGTGTGTGTGTGTGTGTGCTTGCATGTGTGCGTGTGTATGCGCGTGCGTGTGTGCGCGTGCATGTACGTGCGTGTATGCGTGCGTGAGTGCGTGCTTGCGTGCTTAGCTGCTAGCGGGAGCTCATACAAACATTCAAACCAGGTTCATTAAAGCCAAGCAAGCCAAGCAAGCCAGCGCAGGATGCAGGTGACTTGAGGGTTGGATAAACACAGCGGAAGAAGCCCCGCCTTCCCCTCCCCACACAGTACAGGTGTGCGGGATGACCTTCTTGAAAAGAAAAAAAAAACTGCACAAACCACCAGGTGAAGAACAGGCAAACCGGCAAAAACTAAACAGGTAAAAGATACTTTTCTTGTCTTTTCTGCAACCTACGAGGACAAAATCGCACGTTTGTCCGTTTCCACAATATATGAAAGACGACAATGCGCTCATCTACCCCTGCGGTAATATATCACATGCTCAAAGCGACACAAAAGGACATCAGAGTGACAGGTCATAGCCCTCTTCCCAGTAGCAGCCAGCCACTCCCTGCCCTAAACACCGGGAGGGAAGAAGGGGGACAGAGGGAGGGAGCGAGCAGGGCAGAAGAAGCAGACGGGAAGAAAGGACAGAGGATGGAAGAAAAGGAAGACTGGAGAGGAGAGAAGAAAGGAGTAGGAGTAGAAGCGAGAAGTTTGGATCTTTCATTTACCTATCTATTGTTGTTCACTTCAACATAGGGATGCAAAGGAAATACCAATCGCAGCATACATGTTGTCCTTTACGAAGTAGTTAGTCATTAAGCAACATTACAATATGAAATAAGAGACCTAAAATAACAAAGGCAAAGATTCCTCCCCCAACCACCAAGGAGCAAGGAGGGAGAAGGGAAGGGAAGAAAGGGAAGAGGAATCAAAGGAAAGAATGAATGGCAGTAAAGATGAGAAGGGTGAGCAGCAGGAGGAAGAGGAGAAAAACTAAGATATTTCAATTACTTGCGTAGGGATTTACTTGAACATTAAGGGGAAGCGTAGGCAGGAAGATGAGACAAAGGACACTGAAATGGCACGAAAGGATCAATGGAAGTTGTAGAGATGAGAATGTTAAAAGGCAGAAAAAAATAAATAAATAAAGACGTTGGGACTTTCCAGTTATTTAGTTACTTTCCAGCTTTAGTTACTTAAACACCAAAGCAAAGGGGAGAGAGAGGAGGAGAGAAGAGGAGGAAGGAAGGAAGGGAA
>NC_059298.1:3120553-3140553 GCF_017591435.1 Portunus trituberculatus
TGAGGTATGGATGCTGCTATGGCTGGCTGGAGTGGGTGGAGGAAGGTGGACAGACAGATCGTTGGATGTTGAGGTGTGTGTGTGTGTGTGTGTGTGTGTGTGTGTGTGTGTGTGTGTGTGTGTGTGTGTGTGTGTGTGTGTGTGTGTGTGTGTGTGTGTGTGTGTGTGTGTGTGTGTGTGTGTGTGTGTGTGTGTGTGTGTGTGTGTGTGTGTGTGTGTGTGTGTGTGTGTGAATACTAGCTTCTAATCTAAAGAAAATTACTGAAAAGACACGTCAAAAAAACAAAAGGAAAAGAAAAGACACTTTCTTTCCTCTTACTTGCGCTACACTAAGGTTACTTTCTCCAATTTGAGCACCCAAGAGTTTCACCAATTCCTGTTAGAATGATAATGAACAACATTTTTTCTCATCACCTCCCAACACAGTAGAAATCATCCCGCACCTCATCTACTTCTGTATCTCCTTCTTCCGCTTCCTTTTCCTCCTTCCTCTTCCTTTTACTATTCATTCATCCACGGTATTTGTTGAGGCTAATCCCCGGCAGCTCATCTTCTCACACTGTTATCATACATCCCGCTGTTCCCACTATTAACTTGTCCCACGAATACCAGACCCAGTGATCCGCGTGTCCCTGAGGCCTGCGATGCGTCTTTCGTGAGCAGTCAGACAAGTCCAGTAGTCCTTTGTCTTGTCCGTCGTGCACGTGAACCTCCTAGTTTCTAGTTAGATAACCAAAGACAGGTGTTATAAAACGATCTAGTATTTTATTATGATTAATTTCAAAGGCTATATATGTGAATCGGGTTTCTGTAATGTCTTTTTTTTTATCAATGTACAAAAATAAAATACTTCTGAATTGTTCAATGACTTCTATTAGATTACATTTCAATAGCCGAAGTAAGGCTGAAGAGGGTTTAAAAATGTGTTTCTTAATGTGAGGAGAGTCATGAGTGTTTCAGCTGCTTGTTCCCTTCTTCCCCCTCTTCCTTTCCAACTCTCCCTTTACCTTGCCCTCTCTCCTGACCCCAGTGTTCCACCTTCCCAGTGTTTCCAGCGAGTAATCTCTCTCCCGCTATCTCTTATCATCTTTCCTCTTTCTACTACTTCCTATATGACTTTCTCTCTCTCTCTCTCTCTCTCTCTCTCTCTCTCTCTCTCTCTCTACCAGCGTGTAGTATTTCATAACTATTTTGTATATCCTCTCGCTAACTTCTCTCATTCCTCCTCACCGGCCAAACATTCCCTGTCCCTCCCTCACCTCCCCATCCCTGTCCCTTTCTCCGCCCTGACTGACCCCCTAATCCCCAACCCTGTGACCCCCAAGGGACCTCAACTGTAGTCTCCCACGCCAACACGACAAATTAAACCCCCGCCCATTCCCACCCTCCCCTAGGGAGCGGCGGCCGCTAAGGGTCACGAGCTTCTCAGTACTGTACCTCACCACCATCATCGCCACAATAATATTCACAGTACGTGCTACGTATATTGGCGACAACAAAGCTTTCCATCGAGTTCATCATTATTATCGTAGTTATGAAATATAAACTATGATTTACTCTTACTCTTGAGGTCTTACCGTAATAATTATCTGCCATCTAGTATTCATCAACATACACTTATTATTTTATCCGTTTACTGCAGTACGTCTTTGTTCTAAAGGCAACCAAACCTGTAGGGAAAAAAATAAATATAAGTATAAATCATCGCCAAGAGTTGCTCACCTTCACCTATTTTAGGCATCATATTTTTTCGTCAAGAGTCTCTACAGCTACAATTACCATCACTATTTTCTCCTCTCAACATCTCTTTCGTGGTAAATACTTCCTATCAAACCTCCACCCATATTACCGCCGCCCTCTACGCCTCCCCGATGTCTAAGATCTCTACCATTACTCCCTTCTCCTCCTCCTCCTCCCTGACCGCCTCATGTTCTATCTCATCACAACCACCTCATTTCTTCCTCCTCCACCACAACGGCTTCATTTTCCTCCATCTGGAGTCGGGACGAATGAAAGATGGTCCCCGAGAAACGTTGTTTGACTCAGCGAACTGCCACATGAGGAAAGCCGAGACATGAATGTGCATTACTTTGTTGTAATAATTACACCAAACTTTTCAAATAATATCACTTAACAAAATGCGAATATATATATATATATATATATATATATATATATATATATATATATATATATATATATATATATATATATATATATATATATATATATATTCGCTTCTACTTTCCATATTTCAAAATTCTGTAATTTTGTAAAGAATTTTTTTTTACTTTAATTTTCTAACTATTTTTCAAATCAGTATTTCAAAAAGACTGACAAACTTTTTTCAGCTCCATCCTTTTATCTGATAATATAAGTATGTTCCTAATTTAAAAACGAGGCCTCTGTACTTATATGCGTATGTTACATATTCTTTTGTGTTTATAGGAAGTTCGTGGATAACATCTGACTTTTTAACAAAACAAAATTTTGAAAACGAAAAAATTGATATAAACGTTTTATATCAACTTTTTCTTCTACTTTCAGTATTTCAAAATTCGGTATTTTAAAAGAAATCTATGAATCTTTCTCCTTCTCAAATCTGGACCTTAAAAACATGGAAAATATTTACAATTTCATCAATTTTTTCCAATAATGTAAATGTGCCCTTAAGTCTTAACTTAATAGAAGAACACTGTGCATATGTGACATATATATTCTTTGTAGCCCATAAGAAGTATGTTGATAACATTTCACCTTTTGACCAATTTAGGAAGTAAAAGAGACTTTAATGTCTGGTAAAAAAATCAATATATATATATATATATATATATATATATATATATATATATATATATATATATATATATATATATATATATATATATATATATATATATATATATATATATATATATATATATATATATATATATATATATATATATATATATATCATGTTTTAAAATTTTGTAAACTTAAAAGAAATTTTTTAATAGCAATTTTTTCGCAGGTTCACACCTTAAGAGCAAGCAACACAAACGCAGAGGAAATGGCCTCGAAATGATGCAAAGGCCACGAAAACAAATCAGAAGAGACGATTGCGGTGACCAGCTTTACAGGTTGCAGAAACAGTGATGCTATACATATTACACTGCTTAGGGGAGAGTGGAAGAAAAGAAGTGCACGTGCCTCCCTAACCTTCCCAACGCGGCGCTTGAAAACAATAAGTAAGAAGCTGTCATCCTGGAACAATGCTCATTTCCACTCCAGCATGCGTTGAAAGCTCAGTCCTTCCTCCCTCTTTCACCACACTGACTTTCCTCGGGGTTCGTGAATTCTTTCAACTGAGTTCTCGGCAAGGAAGTGGCTGGAGCGGAAACATCAACAAGTGTGCTTCCTTCCGCTTCTCCATTGACAAGAATGGGCACAAATATAATGAATACAGTTTGCCGCTAATTATTCCTCTAAAGACTATCGCCACTCAAAGTCACTTTCAAAATGTTCACTAAAAGGTCAACGCATTAAAATCACTTGTAAAAACAAATAAAATAGATGAATAAACAAGAAAGTTTCAAAGTATAAAGAAAAAAATTTTCAAAAGAGAAATAAAATGTCGATATAAGGAAAATTATGAAAGAATCTCCGTCAATGTATGAGATATGCAACAAGAGAAGCACATCCTCAGCACGCTCCTCTCAGTCTCCTGAACTTACAGCAATGCATCACTTCATCACGTGCACGGTACATACAACACTCGCTGCCTCCAGTGGCGTACTGTAAATGTATCCACTGATTGATGCAAAAATTTACCGTCCTAAGAAAAAAAAAGTACAAAAAAGAACGCATTTTACTGTGTGTGTGTGTGTGTGTGTGTGTGTGTGTGTGTGTGTGTGTGTGTGTGTTTCCATTTGAAAAATATAAATTATATACGAAGCAACTACCACCACCAGAGGAAAAAAGAGACCAAGGAACTAAGGTAATTACGGTACTCATTTTAAAAGAGACCGGAAATAAACACTGAAACGAGAAAGTGAAAAACCACACACACACACACACACACACACACGGTAGCTCAGTGGTTAGAGCGCTGGCTTCACAAGCCAGAGGACCGGGGTTCGATTCCCCGGCCAGGTGGGGATATTTGGGTGTGTCTCCTTTCATGTGTAGCCCCTGTTCACCTAGCAGTGAGTAGGTACGGGATGTAAATCGAGGAGTTGTGACCTTGTTGTCCCGGTGTGTGGTGTGTGCCTGGTCTCAGGCCTATCAGAAGATCGGAAATAATGAGCTCTGAGCTCGTTCCGTAGGGTAACGTCTGGCTGTCTCGTCAGAGACTGCAGCAGATCAAACAGTGAAACACACACACACACGCGCACACACACACAAACACATACACACACACACACACACACATACACACACACACACACACACACACACACGATGCAGTGCGTTTACAGCAAACTTTTCTTTCACCAGAGTAAATAGATAAAAGAGGGGTGAAGGGAGGCACACCGCCACCCTGTTCAGTGAGCCTGACGGGAATACAGATTGGAGATAGCCACCCGTTATTTCTTTAAAACATTTTCGATTCCTTAACAGTCATTAAAACTTCTCTAACATAAATATCAATTTACTTTACGTTGTGTTTCGAAATCGTTTCAGAATGTTACCGCAACGATCAAGGATAACTGATCAGTAAGTTGCATTCTATCTTATCTATTACAAACACGTTACTCAATAACTAAAAAAAAATGTGAATAACACAACTCATTGCTTTTCGGACGATAAGTCACTAAATTACCTGTAATACAATCATTCCTCACACTCTTCACTACCTCCTTCTTTATCCTCCTCTCCCATGCACCATTCCTCGTCTATCCCCTTCCTTCCTCAGAGAAACAAGTTCAATTCAGATTTTCAATCTAACTCGTCCTAGAACCAAAACGAAAATAGCAGCTCAAGACATTTGTCCCTTTCTTTCGGCTGACTGTTGACCTGTAAAGGGACTGGCAATTCAGTGGGGTTTCCTTTTTTTTATTGCCCTTGTCCGGCTTTCCCTCTTGCATAAAAAAAAAGCATTAATTGATTCCATTCCCCTTTTTTTTCAAGCTTTCAAAATGTGACAACTTTTATATCCGTTAATCCCCACACACACACACACACACACACACACACACACACACACACACACACACACATACGATGCAACAATGACATTCCTCTGTCTCCTCTGCCCAGAACACGAGCTCATGGAGTTGACAGGAAAAATTAAAAGGCCAATGCGAAGGTCGGAAGGTGGGTGGGTGAGGGGCACTGGGCTGCGTTGCGGTTGAGCCCTGTAGCCCTCATATGCCCTCCCACGCCCCCATCTCACGCAGCCCCACTCTCTCCACTGCCCCCCCCCCTCCCTATACGAATCACTCTCTTCACCACGCCAGTACTACGCGGCTGCAACACATTGAGTGCTGAATGCGTAATTTACCGTTCAAGAGAATCGACAAGCCAGTTTTGTTTTGTTTGGTTTAGCACTATAAATGCTAAACATATATCCTGCATGTAATTTACCTATCTGTACACACACAAGCACACTCCTATCATTCACAGAAATAAGAAAGCCATGAACTACTGGTCTCTCGTCATTTATTGATTATCTCCCTTCTAAAGTATATAATTCACCTCTCTATGCAGAAGTGCGACGTCTTTTCATCTTCTCTAATACATAAAAACATTTACTTAGATCCTTTTCAATAATCCTTTTCATCACCCACCTGATCATGACGGTAACCATTCATTCCTAAATCATCCCAATAGATATCTAATAGAAGTTCGCATACTTTCCATTCTCCACGTGTCACGATAGGATATACATTAATTATTTCCAATTTACTCACGTTCATCAACAACATTACGAACGGCGCCAAAGTAAGTTCTTACAAACCTTTCTGGAGTACTGCACCAAGCTTCGGTTCCAACCCTTCCTTCATGCACTGCACTTCACCGCCAGGCAAACCTTCATACAGGTTCCTTTCTTCGTGGCGTCGTTGTAACAGGTCCAGCGTTTCCACAACGCAATCATAGTTGACGGTAGGGTGACAGTGATTCACGCAAAGCACTTCAGCATAGGACAAGTATTGTTCACATAAACAATAAATGTTAATAATCGCTCAAATCAACAAGTCTTAGGCACTGAGATAAAGGGGACGGTACCTTCTTTCCTTGCATTACATTACTGATGTAGCGCTGGCCACAGTCATCAGAGTCCACAGGCTGCCCCATCACACCACACGTCGACACAAGTTTCACGTTCACATATGTGCCACGCCTGATTAGCCCCCACATTCACATTATCACGTTTATAACCACACCACACGATCATACAAATTTCACGGTAGTACTTGTCCAGTATATATCTCACCACAATACCGTAATGCACTTCTGATTGGGAATGAATCACGTCACAGCAGGAGACATCGGCAAGTCAGTGCACGTGGAGGAGAGCGGCGGGCATAACACTCCACCACTGCTAGTAGACTACACTTAGTGACTCGCTGCTCGCGGCGCCGCCCACCACGCAGCATTGAGCTCTAGTGAGCGTTGCCATCTTTTCCATCTCTTCCTTACCCCAACTTTCTCTCACTCCTACGTAAATTACACCATTTAAAAATCGGCACAACCGTACTCATTATTCCTGTCATTATAACAGTATCACCGAGAATAAGTCTATGGTTGCTTTGGGAAGCTACAAGAAGCTAGTCTTTTTAGCATACCTAGCAACTTATCTGAAGCTGGCTACTGTCGTCGCGAGTGTGAAAGATGCTTTAGTGTGCTTCCGTCAGGGTGATGAGTCTACTGCCACACGCTGCGTTATAGGAATAATCTTGTAACTCGTCAGAACAAAATGGCTTCTTTATGATTATCTCGCTGCAAAGCTCAGTATAATCATAGATTGGTCCGTACGCAAAATCGTACTATTCTTTAGATATTGCATCATGGGAATAATGGATGATATTACATAATTTATGGCATCATCATTGCAGTCACCATAATCATGGCAGATAACAGCACGTTATCTTCTTCATCACATCAGATCTCGCAAGTATCTTCCTCTGTGATTTATAATGCGGCAATTGTGAGCACGCTGACTGCTTGTCCTGTGAGTTTGGTATCAAAACGATAGTTCGGCTTGAAACATAACAATGACATTAATAAGGTGTTGCAAATCTTATAGTCGTATCACATTCAACAAGAGTGTCATCTACTCTTATTTTGTATCTCAAGATACGGATATTTGAAACGTGCATTATCAATCATTGTGATCATCGATATGGAAGAAATTTATAAAAATGCAAGTTCACGTTGTTGTTCACAAAACACCAGCATTGCAATTTGCATTTCTGGTTGACTAGTGTTTTTTGGGGCTCACGTGTTGACTTACCTTGAGTGGCCCAAATCGTTATAAGGGTCCATAGTTTAGCTTCCCTGTCGGTACCTCGGATATAGGCTAATAAGAATTGCGTTCTTTCCCCAAACTCGTAATTGTGTGCTGCTTTATAATGTTTCTGCCTTCAGATGAAGCTAATAAACGCTTTATTCGTTGAGATGGGATATTATTTGTCCCAGCACGAGCATTAACATCCATGTTGAGAAAAGAGATGTTCCGCCACCCTCCCACAAAATTGTTTGAGACCCAGAGATCTACATCTGACTAATGCTGTTTCTGGCGATGGCCTCAACGGCCTCGGTAATTTTCTACCACTGGGTGACCGTGCACTTATGCCTTGTTATGCAAAGATGAGGGGGAGAGATTGCCACTTGGGCAACACGCACGCAGGCATCCACAGACAGTTGCCGGTATCTCATGCACTAGCTGTTGTTTCGCCAAAAAGTTTTCCAGGGCCGGAATGATTCTTGATGTCGACACTCATGCATTCTATTTCCTGTACTTTTGTAGTCTACAAACCTTTCTTGTTATGTGGATTGTTTCCATGTAATATTTGACCTGCGGATGGACATAGGATATACTTGTGTGTGATACTACGTAAAGTAGCGGTAGGCTCACGGTTCCATATATATATATATATATATATATATATATATATATATATATATATATATATATATATATATATATATATATATATATATATATAATATGTGTGTGTGTGTGTGTGTGTGTGTGTGTGTTGGAATCGTCAGCCTGCCGCTAAGTAAAACAGATCACGTAGAACAGAACACGTTTGATTTCTGATCTCTCTAATATTTATATTGGGACGGAGCAAACTTAGTATTCTTCAATCTATCATCACTACACAACCTTCCAGACAACTATTCTCTCTTCTACAATGACTTAACTGTCTCCCTAGCTCTTCTACACTGCACATCCTCGGTCTGTCCTTTACATAATGATCTAAAGCAAACATCTCGTCTCTAACTATAAAACATTTTCTATGAAGTAAGGTACTTTTGAGTCGTCTCCGCCAGCTTTTCTCACCCGCCCAACCATTAATTATGCACAAGGCCGACATCCGTCCATGTTTGGAATATACATCACAAATATAGGGGGTGCACTCATACAGCTTTTTTAGACAAGGTGGAAAAAGTTTGTCGTCATATCAACTCTTCTTTTCTACTAATAACTGGCTGTCTTCTACCTCTTTCTCATTGCCGGGATGTTGCATTTATTGCTATTTTCTATTGCTATTTTCATGTGATCGTCATCAATTCATCATTCACTGCGCAGCATGATCGTCAGACGGGGACTTCACTGCTGCCCTCCACGTGCACAACAGGATACACTTTGCCCTACCGGATATGACACAAACGACTCGGTGATTGTAATCCGGATCTTGCATAGCCTTATTCGAACATAAATAATCGTGCAAAACAGCTGACAATCTTCTTTCTAGATCTATGTAAACATACCCGTTTAACTTCATTAGGGTATTAAATAAAAATTTTGAGTGTTGTCATGGCTATCGTAGGGTTCATTATTTACTGTGTGTCGATGAGAGATATGAAAATAGAATTGGATCAGTGAAGAATGAGGAGAGAAATTTTCATTCAAGTATTGTAGATATCAAACGTTGCAGAAGGCTGCTAGTAAGATGGCGGCAGTTGCGGTTAGTAATGCTGCCCATGTGTCTCATGGCCTTGGTCTTCGCTGGTTCTTGTTCCACCTCGACTGTCCTTGAGCACATGCGTCCCGTCTACAATGCATGTTCTCTAACAGTGGTTGTGCTATACGATTATTTGGTGTCATACTTTATAACAATGTGACACATCTCGTGTGTGTGTGTGTGTGTGTGTGTGTGTATATATATATATATATATATATATATATATATATATATATATATATATATATATATATATATATATATATATATATATATATATATATATATATTATTATTATTACACAAACAACTTTTGGTTCGATTAAATAGCTATGCAATTGCTATATTTTATTTTCAAGGCAGCAAATACAAAGAGGGTGTAGCTAAACAAGCCATGTGGCCCATGTAGAGATCCATCTGAGCGGTAACCGGCACAACAAACACCTGTTCTCATCGGTACCTCCTCAGACAGCAGATTGTCATAACGTGTGTTTGAGTCTTTGCTTGAGATATCTTTATCCATTTTCCCGTTGGACACGGTGACCCTGAATGACACATTCGTCACTGGGGTACTTCCTTGAATCATATCCCATAATAAGACTGCATTATTATATAAGTGTACAAAAACACGACTGTGTAGCCAAAATAAAGTAAAGAAAGGGACAATGGGCCATCAGAGAATGTTTAACCTCACACATTTCACATCCAGGCATAAAACTATATAAAGCTTCTGTTGATAGAATTGAATGTAAGAAACTTCAAGGCTTAATTTGCTGAATAAGTATCATAACTAATAGTGAAATATAAAATAACAAATGGGGGATAACACTAAACACCACATAAAAAGAAAAATTATAATCAAGTTTTGTACTCAACCCAATAAATTTCAATTTAAGTAAGCCATAGGTGCAGATAAGTTTAATTTCATAGAAAGACCTACCAATTTTGTTTAGCTTCAAATAAAGAAAGAAAACTGAAAAATCAAACTAAAACTGTAATTATCATATGAAAATGGCCCTAAGTGCTTCCCTTCTTTACACCTTTGGTTCTGTGTCCCATCCTGTGAAGAGATACACCCACAATGTTAGCAGTCTAAATCTATTATGGTACAAATGGGATCCTCATAGCTTTCTGTAAGAAGGTAGCTTGGCTCCTGTTGTGAGGATAGGTTCACTCAACACTAGTATGTATAGTGCACATTATCATTAATTTACATCAGGTCAATGCAACATTGTGAATGAGGCCATGTAGTTGGATCAACACCAAGATCCTTATGCTTTCAAGTGCAAATAGTTGTTTGTATTGAATACTCTGAAAATCATACTCCACTGATATGTCTGTTGTATGCAAGCCTCAAAGACTGCATGTCCAGGCTGATATCTATCACAGGTCCAGTTTTATTGCCATGAACCATGCATACATGATACAAAACTTCTTTCATCAAAATGAGGCCCTATAAACTTTAGACTTTTGTCATCATTCCTTTCAAAATATGAGACTTTCAAATATTCTTTAATGTACACAATTTGGCACTTGCAGCATATCATTTTTAGTGTCTAAATATATTAACTCTAAACATTTCTAAAACAGGTAACAACTTTCACCATTTAGCTTCTGGATACTCTACATATGTGGATTTGATATTAACATATGCATGAAAGAATATAATGTAGCATGCAGCAGTGTTCACCAAGCTGATCTGTTCACAAAAACCAATCAACAATACATACTTATCACAGAGTATGACTTCTACATCTTACAGGGTTACAACTTTAGAGAGAGAGAGAGAGAGAGAGAGAGAGAGAGAGAGAGAGAGAGAGAGAGAGAGAGAGAGAGAGAGAGAGAGAGAGAGAGAGAGAGAGAGAGAGAGAGAGAGAGAGAGAGAGAGAGAGAGAGAGAGAGAGAGAGAGAGAGAGAGAGAGAGAGAGAGAGAGAGAGAGAGAGAGAGAGAGAGAGAGAGAGAGAGAGAGAGAGAGAGAGAGAGAGAGAGAGAGAGAGAGAGAGAGAGAGAGAGAGAGAGAGAGAGAGAGAGAGAGAGAGAGAGAGAGAGAAATTTCTAAGACAATTCAATATTTAAGCCAAATGATAATTAATAGAAGACATGAATGAAGTTCTAAAGATCAGAACAACATACTTTTAAAATTTCAAATATGTTTGAAACTTAATTTTTTTACTTTTGATCTCATTAAAATATTCACAGAGCTACATAACCAATGCAAAGTACTGCATAAGGTTCATCCCTCCAAATTTCAAATCTCAAGATAGCATGCAACAAATGTCTACCATTAACAAGTGATGGCATAGAACATGCTCCTGAGGGTGAGAGCATCTTGCCCTCACTGCTTGGTGTAACCTCTCCAGAAAGGAGCCATGTCTAGTGCAGGAACTACCCATACCCAGTCACATCAGAGAGAGAAAATGACTCAAAATGTTAACCTAATTTTATATTTAGTAACCACATGCAGTTTTAACTTCAGGCAAATGCAGCTGAAAACTAAAGGAAAGCAATGATATCTATAAGGATAAAAATTAGCCAAAAAATATGCACCACTCTACTCCTTCCAGACCCTGGTCAGAATGACCTACACATACCTCAAATTTATATTAGTTAATCTCAGAGGTAATCATCATTGTCACAATGTAGTTCCTAAAAATGAGTGTGCTCTTGCATACATATTCTATGAAACTTTTATTATAGATATTTTCAATGGCAATCCATAACCAACAAACATTTAAATTGCAGTTAACATTAATGCACTATATATATATCAATTAAAGGTGACTAATCTTTTTTATTTGAAAAGGCTGTCAAAATTTCTTTTTGCAAACATCTAAGTCCTCCAAATCCAAACAAAACACCTCATATGTTAGTTACATTACTGCATTACTAATTTCCATACATATGTATCAAGCCAATCTGTCTTTAGACTTTTGTATCTTTCAAACTCTATAATTCTTAAACCTAAGTTCCTACTTTAAGCCAAAATATCTAAACTGGATTATTTTGCCTTTCTCAAAAAGTTAAACTTCTAGCCAAGTCTGGTTCTTTTTGCCATCTCAGAGACAGCTGTGTTGCTTAAAACATCATTAATTCATGGTAGGAAAGTCAACTTCAGGGTACTGTGTAATTAACGTTAATAAAAGGGGCAAAAATTCAGTTTTTTTTTTTTTTTTTTTTTTTCTTCATTAGCACATCTCAAGATGGCTCTTCCTCCCAATTTTACCATGGCTGATTCAGCTTATGCATAATAAAACAGGTGAGAGTAAGACTGAATGATATTTTTTTTCATTAAACAGATGCCATGGGTTAGGGAAAAGGGCCACTGTTTGTGTGCTTTAGTTACCATTTACAGCTGTTGCATTAGGCCTTCTGGGCTGTGTAGGTGGGCGCCTCCCAGGAGACTGACGAGCTGGTGTGCCTTCGTGGCGGGGAGGTCGCCTTCGAGGAAGCGTTCCCTCCCTGCTTGGAGGTCCATCAAAATGTCCTTTCCCCCTACCTCGACGATTGCCAGTTTCAGAGCCTGGAGTACGTTCCTTAGTAGCTCGTCCAGGAGCTGACTGACTATCCCAGCTTTCACCTGCTGCATTCCAGTTTTCCTCAGTGGCCATACTTTCATTAGCAGTGTGCCAACTTTCATCAACAGAAGCAGGCCAGCCTTCATCAGCAGAAGTGGCCCAAACCTCTCCATCTCCACCTTCCCCGCTACCACTACCACCACCTCGACGACGGACCTTGCGATGACGACGTCTGCGTCTTCGTCCTTCACTTGTTATAGAATCTGAAACAAATGTTCCAATAGATATTTTAGAAAACTGTACCAGAGTTGCTTAATTTTCTCATGTCAGTTTATAAAATTTAGACTTAAGAAATAATGAAATTTAGAATGTATGCCTCAATGAATAATCAATAAAATACTTGAAGTATCTATTTCATTTCTTCATATATATATATATATATATATATATATATATATATATATATATATATATATATATATATATATATATATATATATATATAAATATATACAGTCAAATCTCGATTAACACTTGTTTCAATAAAGCAATTTTGATTTAATGTGACATGATATTTAAGAGCATATGATTAAATAATGCAATTTATTCAATTTAACACGGGTTAACTCGACTCGATGAGGTCATGTGTACCCACGCTGCTTCTGGGGGCAACCGCCTGAGACGCTCTCAGCTAGATTCTTAAGCATTACCTTCTACCTTCATCAGATGAAGGATACCATCCGAGAGAAATCAGTATTTTTAAGAGCAAACGCTGCCTTCCTGCAGCTTGGGAAGTCAACAATCAGACAGGATTTGCCTTCACCGCAAAGGTGAACCAAGACCCATGTCTTCGTCATTACCTTCACATTAATTTTGCCTAAATACCTATTATTATCAGTTTTTATGTGAACTAACTGATTTTATAGACATGACAATATATGTGATCATTCAAACAGCCTACTTTACAAAGATTGTGATCAGAACCAAGTCCAGGAACAACTACATCACCACCACCAACTTCAATCACCTCATCACCATCTCCTAAGTTTTCTATCAGAATTCTACTTAGCTTACAATTGGTTGTATGTCTTTATCGCTTGATAAGTACCCATGTATGTAAATAGCTGGTGGAATGTCCTCTTCCCTTAGCCTGCACACTTGAAGGAGGTGAAAATCTCTCCTGTGTTAAGGCCACACTATATGGCCATCTGTGCCTTTATTTAGAAGCACTTTTTCCTGGCTCACCAAGTCTATTAATAAATCACACTCTTCAGTAGTAACAGGGCTGGTTCTCTTCATAAATTTTCCATGTTACCTGTGGTGGAATGGAGAGGCAGCGTGGTCTGCGTGACTCAATCAGCTGAGATGATGGTAAACAAACACTACTAACAACCACCACCAAATTTACTCACAGTTTATTTCACTGAACACACCAATAATAAATGTATGAATATGGGATAATGTTCCTGGCACAGAAAATCATACAACAAATGATATTGAATTAATGACTTTTTAATTTCCTGAACAAGAATGAAGCACAGGTGAGAATGTGTGTTTTTATTGTTTCCATGACCTAGTGATGTATCAATAGGTCACGGAAACAATAAAAACACACTTTCTCATTTTATTAGCTCTGATGGTACACAACATGCTCTCTCTCAGTCCCATTGCATGAACAATCACGTGGTCTTTTCTCCCCTTGCACGTAAAGCGATCTAACACTTCTAACTCCTTTTCAATAGTCACAGTCTTCCTTGATTTCTTGGAATCACTTTCCTGTGAGGAGGTTAAAGGACGCTTGGATGTCGTACTGTAGGACACTAAATGAAAACGCAGAGAAACTATCCATTCACAGTGTGGGTTAGCTCCAGACTGAGGAGTGAGGTCTCATGTATACATTTATGTTCACAAAACAACATTCCTATTAGCTTTTTACAAGCCTTACCACCAAGAAAACATTGTTTTGTGATGGACAAAGCAGTAGATGAGGAGACATTTGTCTACTGCCCATTGGCAATGGCCGCAGTGCTGCTGCTTCTTTTTCTTCTTCTTCTTGAGACCCTCTTTAGCTTGTGTGTTGCAATCACCATAATATTTGTATTTCCATCCCTCTATTGCCTGCTATAATGGATATCATATCTTTGTATTCATATACAATCATGCCATGATGATCACCTTGACTCCATGGCACTGAGTGATAGTTCAGAGGCACTCTGTTCCTTCTCACAGTCCTCACCAAGGACACCACATTACACCCCACAGGAAGTTATATCTTTAATTCTTCTATTCTTGGTAAGACAAACTTTTAAGACTGTACACTTCTTAAATAATAATAGCTCTTTTATTTCAGCATTAAGCATAGAATAAAGTGGTTTAAATGTTCAAAATATTTTTTTGCGTTACTAAAAGATAATTAATTACCAAAATAAGGAGAGGGGGGCTGGGTTTAAGGGTATCGCAGACAAACAGCTCTCAGTAACGGGCAACCCCTCACCTCCTAAGAGTCTGTTATAACTAAGTACTACTGTATATATATACAAAATTGATCCAATAAATGCTGCTACCACCATTAAGAGTAAACTAAAGCATAAAAAATAATAAATAAATAAATAAATATTTGGAAGTAGAAGAAAAGTTTTTCATACCCAAGTCAAGTTTATGAAATGTGCAATATATGTAGGCATGACAAAGCAACATACCTCTATCAATACTTCCAACACTTCCAGTCTCAGCAGCATCTAATACTGTCTCCTCCTCATCTGCAACTCGTCTCCGCTCTTCATTGTGCCGGCGTGCAGTCCTGGGTGGCAGCGATGGATCACCTTCATCCCACTCTGGAGTTGCTTGTCGTGACCACCGTCCTGCAAGGTTTATGATTTAACGGATATATTCCCATACATTCTTTCATTACATTGTACATTCAAGTATTCAGGCAACAGCAGCTTGGAAGAATTTCTATCTTACTATCTTTATGTAAACAGAAAAGCTGTCAAATTACTGACAATTTATATGACTCAGTAGAAATAAAGTCAAAAGATAATGATTGAAAAGTAACCACATATATTTTTCCTTTATCAGTAATTCTTCCTTTGTACCACAAATGGCAAAGGCAAAAGTTACTTTAGTTTCTCTAAATCATTATTTTCACTTTTTTTTCTTTTTGTATGTTTAATATAGTCAATTATATATTTTCATCATTTCAACAAAGAAATAAGAATTCTCCACGTAGTAAACTTATTAATGGTCATTTGAGGTTTTTGAGTCATTAAGTATATGATAAATTAGTATTTGTAAACTCAAAAACCTATCAGATGAGTTTTAACAATAAAATTTTATAGCATTGAACTCTGATTTCTTAATAAGTCTTACAGCGGAAATAAACTTTGAGGATATCTTCTAAGCTCTAATTTACATCAATTCATGCAACTTATATAAGCAAATTAAATAGTGATACAGTGAAGTTATCATTTTAATTGCAAAGGTATATGAGTGATCACCAAGAACTTGCCGCTACAAAAATGAGAAAATATATAATCTCACTGGCTTGCATATGAATCTTAGTTTTTCAATTACTCTTTTTATAAGCTCAGAGTTATTTAAAAACTGAAAGAAAAAAATCTTATGGTAACCATCTTACCTTTGCTCATTCTGCTATGATAATAAAAATTGAATGCCCCCAAATGTGCAACTAGAATATGGTTTACATACTTGAAACAAAAATAGTGCATGGTTTTCATAAACAAAATGGTGCCAACATTGCTGACACAATGCTGAAATATTAACATGCAATTGTTGATAAAAATATGTCTCTGTCACAAAATGTTAATTAGACCTTATGAACAAGGAGTCAGCCTTAGAAGCTCATTTCAGACATGTTCACTTATCCTTGAGAACTTAGTTTCACTTCTATAGAAGTTTTCATAAGCATTGCACATACACACCAAAAATTTTCATCTAGAGAATTTTAATATTGTATGGACTCATGACTGCCCTTCTTTGAAACTGAAGATATCTAGAAAAAAAAAAAAAAATATATATATATATATATATATATATATATATATATATATATATATATATATATATATATATATATATATATATATATATATATATATATATATATATATATATATATATATATATATATATATAAAATACTTTAAAATATATACTATTTTCATGTTTATAAAAAAAGGCTAATACAATTATCCATTCATCCATGTCTTCAATATAAATTGGCAGCTTTGTGTTCAACAGGAAATATAATGTCACTCAACCATTAGGTATAAAACTACATCAGGGATATGTGCAAGAAATTGGCTGCTTTAACAATACAAAATAAATAAATAAATAAATAAATATTCATTAGAGTTCAGAAAAGTATGAAGTTGGCATTAATGTGAAGTCACTTGTATGGCAAGGTGGAGCCTTTTGCACAAGCTAAAAAGTACTATATCTAGAACTTTCCAGTGTTTAAATTCTCACATAAATGTTCTTTGCTACAAGTACAGTGCTGTTTTGTTACACCATTTTTTTTTTTCTTTTAATTTACATACATTAATTTAATCCTCCATTCAATGTATTTTTTTTTACTAACAGAAACAAATACTAAATTAAAGACTAATATGGACACCTAGGAAGTTATGACAGCTTAACTGATCTAAATACTACTTATTTTGACTCTAGGTAAAATTCATAAGCTGAAATTTGAACAAATTGGTAATTTGGAAAGATCTACGAACAAACAAGGTGTTGTCAAAGGCAGTACGTAGTTGTATGTTTGCTGGGGAATTTTTCTCTCAAGGAAGGCGGTACTTTTTACACCACAAAACTATAGGCAAAACAAGACAACTGATAATAATAATAAAAAAATAAAAAATAAATAAATAAATAAAAAAAAAACAGGTATTTACTTTACAAGGCATGAGAGAATTCATGAATTAATATATATATATATATATATATATATATATATATATATATATATATATATATATATATATATATATATATAATCTTTGATTTGGAAAAGGTATGATGTAAAATACAAAAATCATATAAAAAGAAATCTATCCATTGCACTGGATACCATCATTCATAATCTCTGTGACAAGATGGCCAATGGCACATCATGATTAAGTTCCAGAATTCTATTACTGTGGTGAAACATCAGCTAAGTTTACTCCTGAGGGCTAACTCTTATTAATAATGAAAGAGAATCATTGATGATAACTGCTTTGTGAATAGCTAAACAAATACCAATGACTTTGAGTTGTCTACTTTTATAAGAAAACCTGCCATCCCTGCTTTTATAATATCCAAATCAAAGATAAGATAAGATCACACGTTAATTATGAAATACTTGTCTTGGAATGTGAATGCTTACATATATAAATGTCTTGGAATGTGAATGCTTACATATATAAATACTAATAATCTCAGAAATACTACTAATTTTGAGAAAATACTATAAAACCAAAATAAATAATATTCCATACTGTTAACATAATGAGTGAAAACCAAGAAAAAATTATTTGTACAAACAGAACTACTTGAATAAGATAACATAAAAGTTTTCAAGTTCCTATGACAAGCAAAAAATAAAATAGCACTGAATGAGGTTGTGTTCCTACAACCATCATTCTAAAATATTTATCAGTGCTCTACTATCACACATACCATCTTTGGAAAGAAAAAAAAAAGTGCATATGCTGTACACACATTCTTTTCAAGCATGACTTATTTTCAGTGGAATAGGTTATATTTACATATGTAGTATATGCAAAATGAAAACTCACACAGTCAATAAGGACAAATGATACTTAACATGTTTATGTCTGCGCTTACTGACAAATTAAAACTCTTAGGTGACCAATTTTTCCTAAATATTTACATAACAATAAACATATGAATAATAGATTATCACTCTTACATTGCTACGTATTGCTTTACCTTGAATACTATACATACAAAAACACAACAAAAAAGCAAATCAAAATATGCATGTAAAAATTAAGTAAAGTCTTCCACCCTTGTCAGCAATGTTAATTTTTACACTAATTGCACACAGCATGCCAGGACTAAATCTTAATTAGAAGAGAAGGCACTATAATGAAGAGAGTCCACATTTGTAAGGTTAATTTTGCCACCACCACCACCAGTTAACCACATCATTCTCCCAACATCCTTCACAGCAGTATGGTGAGTGTATCCTGAAGCAATGAAACTTACAAAATTTATTTCTTGAAAATTTGATGTAAGACTAGTAAAGGTTATTGTGAAAAACAAGTTAACTTGCTTCTTTTTATTAAGAAAACACTATCTGCAAACAAGTAGTACAGAAAGGATTTTATATTCCAGTAGCTAGTTTTCACTTAGCTAGTGTCTGGTGATTACAAGCGTCATTATCATTGAATATCTGCATCATCTTTGACAATTGCAAGCGTCCTTAAGTAATGCCTTAATTCTGCAGAACATGCCAAGCCTGGATAACCACAATCAAAACTTCAGCTAAACCAACTGTACAGTCATTATGTGACTTCCATTACCTTTTGCCAATTAAATATTCTGAAACACCTGATACAAATACATCCCTCTATAATAATAACAATAAAAAACACACAAAGGCTGTCATGATAAAACTGAAAGCAGACAGCCAGTCCCTTGAATCCAATTATAAATGTCTTAGTAGTTTAGATTTTTGGAGTGACTAGATATTGTGGAATGTTACAGCAAATTCTTACCAAAGGCATTTTGCTTATTTTGTGCCCAGCTGCTACCTACCATTCCATGCCATTGACCACCTTCAAAACATGCCTTGGGCATCCAGAAATGGCATCTGCAAATTCCATAGTCTTGACACACACGTCACATCAGGAAATACTTCACAAAACAAGTATTATGTGCCTGCTGTACTTTGCAAGTGTCATAAATGCTGATCTTCCATAGCCTTCCTAGTTGTTATAATGAATGGGCATATATTCAAACTCCCAAGAACATAAATCAAGTGGTAAAGCCACTGTTTTTTACATGTCTAAAGATGTTTGGTTACATATATCTTTAATAGATAAGCTGTGTACTCATCACTCAGTCATTTCTCTCCCATCTCCAAGTCTGGAATTATTCAGTTTTTACCTTTAAACATTTATAAAAGAGAAACGTGAACCCTTAAAAGTCATCGTCATTACTTTACTTTCATAATAATGACTGCATATATCTTCTAACTATTGATTTGAAACTTAGGAACTTAAGAATAGCACAAGAAATCAACTCATTTTCATTGCATCAAAAAGGTATGATTTTATGCAGTCTAAATTGGCAATCTTTTTTTCTATATAATTCATTACTTCTAATCTGTAGTAC
>NC_059298.1:3145553-3233053 GCF_017591435.1 Portunus trituberculatus
GAGAGAGAGAGAGAGAGAGAGAGAGAGAGAGAGAGAGAGAGAGAGAGAGAGAGAGAGAGAGAGAGAGAGAGAGAGAGAGAGAGAGAGAGAGAGAGAGAGAGAGAGAGAGAGAGAGAGAGAGAGAGAGAGAGAGAGAGAGAGAGAGAGAGAGAGAGAGAGAGAGAGAGAGAATATTTCCCTATAATTGCAAACCTTCACTTCATAAAAAAAAATGCCTTACTCTTCTGAGATTCAATTAAAGGATTTGTGAAAGTCAGTAACAATTTAAGTCTACAAAATTGAAAATCTGAGACATTCTCAGCTTCACATACTTAACGAAACTCAATACTATAATACCTAATTTTACAAGAAAATTCTTCAAAGAAAATACAGTACTTGACACATTGCAAAGAAAAATAGTAATTTTCCTGATGCTCATCTGGCACTGCATGAAACTATTACAACTTGAAATATCTATGTTTGTCACACTCTGAGAGCCATGAAGTACATTTGTGCATATGTACGTTTATTATATTGATGTGTGTGTTAGGGCCAAAGATAGCAGGACAGGCCCAAGAAAGGAAAGCTAAAGGCAAATGTAGCTAAATTTTGGAAATTCAGAAACCATGCATGACACAATAGTCCCTGACATTCGTCTCTTGCCCTTTGGCATTCTCGTATCATTTATGTATTTAATCTATGTACCTAGATAAATCCTTTCACCAGCTTATAAGCAAATCTTAGTAATAGTAGCAGTGATAGCAATAATGATAATAAATAAAGGCAGTATATGCTTGTAAAATCATAACTTTTATACAATACAAATATGTAACATTTGATCATTAAAGATAAAAGGAAATATCCACTCAGCAGTTCTTCTATTGGGGAATATAAAAGTAGCCAGGATGACTGCCACCTATACTGAACAGAAGTGTTTCATGTTCTGTTCAACAGAACAGGCACACAGTCGTATCCTTTACTCAAACATCACATACATGGAATCCTGCAGCAGATATTTGAATGAAATAGATGTTCCTTTTATTCATCTACTGCCAGTGAGAGGATCTATCTATTCACATTTGTGTGTGTGTGTGTGTGTGTGTGTGTGTGTGTGTGTGTGTGTGTGTGTGTGTGTGAGAGAGAGAGAGAGAGAGAGAGAGAGAGAGAGAGAGAGAGAGAGAGAGAGAGAGAGAGAGAGAGAGAGAGAGAGAGAGAGAGAGAGAGAGAGAGAGAGAGAGAGAGAGAGAGAGAGACTTGGGTATTGTAAAAATGACTAAGGAGAAAATACTTTCACTGTAAAATTTGATAGTTTATGCAAAAAAAGACAAAAGTAAAAATAATAAAAATTTAAAAAAGAAAAAATACATGAATAAAAAATAATTGTAATGACCAAAGATAATGTTGAAAGTACAGTATGTCAAGTATACGGGAACAAATAAATATTTTGAAATATCATGTCTCAATATTGATAGATTTTTTTTTAAATCCATTCAAAAAGACTATAGGCAAAAAGAAAAAAAGACTAAATAGGGTTTGTTAACAATCTATAAGTGATTGTATTAACTATACCATGTTAAATTTCTACTTGTTGTATATCATGTATATTTAAGACATTCATATATCTTAAGACATATTAGGCTATATAGTTAAGTCTGGATAAGAATGCCATTCTCAATATTTTATACAGTGAGAGCAGGAGTTGAATAATTTTTACCTCCAGCATTAATGCAGTCACTTTGCTATCATAGATCTTATGAATGCTGCATTTAAAGAATAATGCAAAACATGCTAAAAGCAAAATGGATTATTTATGATGAACAAGACTGACAAAAAATCAGTTAGGCAAATAATGAGGATCCAAAACAAATTCATAAGTTAGTGTTCTTTTGTTAATTTCATGCACAATGTATCAAAATACTGGAGCAAATAAAGGGAGAGCACTGCAGCATGCATACAGCAAGATGACTACAAATAGCATATATGGCATGTAAGTCTTGTATTCAATATTGTTAACAGCATGAAGGATTACCAATGTACTAGATTATACTGGTTATGTTGATCTTCCATAAATTTGGCCTGAATTCACTCAGCAATCTACAAAATAAGAAGAGCTGCTTGACCCACAGTGAAGCTGCAGATTTCAATCTCTGCACAAGATTCAAAACAGATGAGTAATTTGATATCTTACCTTACACTGGATGTTAACATGACATTCTGTCAATAGTGGGGGATGTATTGACAAGGTCTTGTCAATAGAGTCCATCTCTTTATATTATCATCTTTCAAGTATGTGCATCATATTCTTGAAGATATCAGAAAAGCTCACATGGGGAACTGTAGTTTGTTTAGAAAATACCTTGCAACTATATTTGAACAACATTTATATATTTTTTTTTTTTTGTGAATTTTTGCTAGCTTCCTCAAAATCATCAATTGTATGAATATACTTTTAATGCAAGAATTATTAAAAACAAGTCATAGATAACGAGAAACCATTCAATAATATTGTGTCTCTTTCAGACAGTCCCCATTTTGCATAAAGAACATAGCCAGTGAGTTGAGTCATAGATGATTGTGGTCAAAGACAATTTACTTCAAATGACAAGCTAATCTTTGCGTGGTCATCAAGTATGGTCTGTCTCATCAAGGAAGGTCATTTGCTAATGCTGGGGCTACTTTTTTTCTCGCCTTCCCCCTCTGTCAGCACTGCCTCCTCTGTGATTTCTGTGGTCTGGTGGGGGACGGGTATAATCACCTCTACTGTCATGGCCTCCTCTATCATGACCCCTACCTTCATGACCCCCCCTGCCCTCATGACCTCGACCTCCCCCACCTCTCCCACCTCCCCTCTTTTCAGCACTTGATATGTAATCACTCAAGGTATTACCAGTTCCAGAACGGTCGTTATTGTAGCGGTCACTGCCTCTGCCACCACCTCTCCCTCGACCACCTCGAGGACCTCCACGTCCTCGGCCGCGTCCTCCCATCTCCATGTCACTATTGTAGCCACTGTAATGAAACCAACATTTCCTTACAAAATTAAGATATCAGGCATGAGCAAATCATGTCAACAATTGAAAGGTAGTTATAAATAATGACTAATGAATAATTTCTGAAGTCCACTGTGAGAGAAATACTGGCACTGTTTTCAGTCATATGAATTATATCCTACAAATAAAAATTCTGTTTCTTAAATACTGTAACCTTGCTCTTATCACTGGGCACCAATTATGCTCTATTTTTGTTTTTACAATGTTATCTTTTGTCCAATTTACTCACTTTCAAAACTTCAATCACACTCAACTATCTTAGCTCACAGAAGTAAAGCAAGAGGAACCCATGACCAGCGCATTGGTCAGCAGCCATGCGCTACACTGCTCCCAGCATAGCCAACCTCACCACACCACGTACACCCAATCCTGACCCCTGGGTTTGTGGTGCCCTCCTCACACCACAACGAACTTCTGGCCACATGGGTCCACAACACAACAATAGGGACAGCTGCCCACGACACACACTTCAATCGCCTGGACAACACTACAGCCCAGCCACCAACCATACCCTCTGTCTGGCCCAGGGACTGCTGCCCCTGCCACGGCCCCAGCAGCTTTCAAGATGTGGGCCATGAGTGTGGAGGACTACAGCCTCATCTGCGGTTGGCTCCCACCATTTATTGCATCTTATGCCAGACCCCTATGCAGTGGAGAACTACAGCAATGCATCGATACCTGCCACAACAAGCAGGCCTTCAAGCAGCTCTCCACCTCCATAACTTTGAACATGGTAAGGAGTGTAGTACTTGGCCCCCAGTGCAAGGTGGGGCACGGTGTGACTTCTCATACCAACAACTGTCTTGGGACAGTGTGGATGCATGTGTGCTGAGGTGTCCTGCCTTGGCGGCCAAGTGTTACTTCCAGTGCCCAGAGTGTGATAGGCCGCTCACTGAGTACATGCTATGCAGGAAAGTAGTGATGGGGTTAAGTGACTGCTGCATGAAGGTGGAAGTGTTATGGTGTTCTCCCCTTCTGGATTCAGTGAGTGACATCATGGGCCAGTGTGAGGTCATAAAGGCTACGGAGAAAGTGCAGCCTGGTGGGGCAAATAGCGGCACTGGTGGGCACAGAAACAGTCCCCGCTCTCTCACTCTCACCTCAAATCCCAACCCCACCAAGATGGCAGTGGGGTCTGCCTCCCGCCACCACAGCACCCGCAACATACCCACCAACACAAGAAAGAAGAGCAGTAGTGCCGGAGATGTGGCGACAGCAGCGGCAATGGTGGCCATGGGTCCCCAGCACACAACGCCATGTGCCAGATCTGCAAGCGGAGGGGAAACTTCTGGTGCCACTGCCACTCCCTCAAACCGAGTGGCAAGCCACCAACTTCCAACACCATCATAGTGGGTGGCATGGAAGCAGCAGTGGTGAGGCTGGCCTGCCTCCATCCCCATTCACAGTGTGCTGTTCTGCCTATAGCAGACACCAGAGCACAGGTTTAAATGATGGGCCACTCCCAGTTCAAAAGTTTGAGCATCACCCCACAGCAACTTAGCGCCCCACCCAGGATTGTCAACCACATCACGGGAGGAGGCGTGAAGCTTCTGGGAAGCCTCACATGTAAGGCAATGGCAGGGACAGCCACCACCTCTGAGTTTGTGTAAATAGTGGAGGGAGGGCAATGTCTGTACTTTTCATTCAGGGCCTGCAAGGCACTGGGGTTAGTTCCCCAGGACTTCCCACACCCAGTAGTGCATGTAGGGATCACTGACAACCTGGAAAAAGCCCCCACTCACCCAGTGATGCTATCCTATGAGTTGGTGGAAAAAAAACAAGGAGCGCTTTGAGGAATGGTTTCTAACGGATGGAAACTAGTTCTTTGTGGCATTTGGCACCTCACCACTGCAGAGAGAAATTACAGCACCCTTTGCTATTGCATGGTGTCTCAAAAAAGCCTGCTTGTTCCTCCTGAGCTGGAAGAACTTAACCATCATTATGGACTATAAGACCCTCATGAAGATCTTCAGGGACAAGGAGTTGAAGGACATTAACAAACACTGCATCCTCAACCTGAAGGAGAAGATGCTCATGTACAACTTCTGCATCAGGAACGTCAAGGTAAGACTAAGTGTAACATGGATGCCTTCTTCCGCAATCCCTCCTTAGTGGGCGCACCAGAAGTCTGATGATGCTGTTGACAAACCAGTTTGCACTCCTATGGTAGCCGTGGCAGCAGATGACGGTGGACGCACAGTGGAGCTGCGTGAGGTGGAAGAGGACGCGCTCAAAGACAAGGTACAGGGGATCCTCGTGATTCGACTGTTTGCAGTTCGAATTATCGCCAATTCGAACTCAGATAATTAATACCAAATCCTTAAGGTTCAACCGACTGACTCGCCAATTCGACATTCATATCTCACGCGCCACCCACCCGGTCAAATCCGCCCCTAGTCCAAATTCAATGTCAGCCTGCCAGGAGGAAGTTAGTGTAAACCGACACTATCCTGTGCCAAGGCTGCCACTCATAGGGGAAATCCCCTACAGTAAGCAATTTTAGCCTAATGTAGGGGGTAGGGGATGCCTACAGGAAAAATAGCAATTTCCAAGGGTAACTAGAGAGTTTATTGACAATATGTAGGGGAGTTTATTTATTTTTTTTTTTCAAAACACTAAATATTTGTCTGGATACCCATTACAGTTTATGAAATATGGATTGTGTATGTATGTATGTATGTATGTGTGTGTATATATATATATATATATATATATATATATATATATATATATATATATATATATATATATATATATATATATATATATATATATATATATATATATATATATATATATATATATATATATATATATATATATATATATATATATATATATATATATATATATATATATATATATATATACAGGCAACCCCGTTTAACGAAGGGGTTACATTCCTAAAAAACACTTCGTTAAGCGAAACTTCGTTAAGCGAACCGATTATAAAAGTTTAACCCCTGATTTGAACTTCCATTGAGAGTAAGCAAAGTGAGAGTGCATCATAGTACAGTAAAAGGTTTAATGAAAGTAAAAATTATGAGGTTAAACATTTAGGTAGTTTAATTTATGCCATTATAATGTACACTAATGTATGTATGTACGTAACTTTATTACGTTGATGATCTTAACTTTATGAAGGGAGGGAGAGTGAAACGGGAAATACACTAACCGGCAACCTGTGGAATGTAAACAAAGTGCGCATCATGGTACTGCATACAAAACTTATGTACCACATTTCCACAAGGCTTTCCATTTTATCCATTGTAGAGTCACGAGTTCTGGTGGTTCTTTTAGCTCTCAAGGAAGATGAGGTCTCACTAGCCTTCTTAATAGAGTCTCTTGACTTGAAAATAGTAGACAGTAGATGGAGTCAAGCCATGGTGGGAAGCAATGTTATTAGTTTTCTGGCCTTTCTCTTGTCTGTGAATAATACCCAGCTTCACTTCGAGAGTAAGACACTTCCTGGTCTTCTTAGGAACGTTAGGCCACATTGCAGGGCGTTTTGGTGGTAAGTTGAACTAAGGAAGATGAGCTGCTGGTGACGCTGTTATGTTTTGACTGGGCAGTGAGTGGTGCGTGTGATCTTGATCTTGATCTTGATGCTACAGGTGACAGAATTTCTTCTGAGTCAGGCCTTTGTATCGGCAGAGCCTGTGTTGTCCACGAGAGGCTTGATCTTGATCTTTATTCTACAGGTGTCTCAGGATTTCTCCTGAGGCAGGCCTTAGTACCAGCAGCTCCTGATGTATTCAAAAGCCTGTCAGCTTCCATGATACAGTGGGACTTTCAAATTTGGAAAAAATTACCTGGATAAAACTTCGTTAAAGCGAGTTTGGTGTTCGTTAAACGAGTAGATGGTAGTAAAATGAAACCTTCGTTATAGCGAAATTTCGTTGTGTGAACCTTCGTTAAACGGGGGTTGCCTGTGTATATATATATATATATATATATATATATATATATATATATATATATATATATATATATATATATATATACACACAGTAAGGTCTCGGTTTACGTCAGAGTTACTTTCCTGAAACATGACGTAAGTTGATTTTGTACGTAATTCGAGTTTCCGTACATTTCAAAGCATATTATCGAGTTTTCAACCAATGATTGTTTATGGTCATTTAGGCAAGTTAAAGGTTATATTGCTATATTATTTACAACTATGTAGGAATATGAAACACAAGCTTGTTTTTGTTGTTGATTAGGGCCACGAACGAAGGACTGCAGGTTGCCGAGAGGGTGGACACCTGAGGCCGCCAGGAGGGTGGGCAGGTCGAATGTTGTGACGCCCAGGGCGGACAGCTGGGAGCGTAGTGCAGTGCGGTGGGAGTAGAAGCGTGGGCAGCGGGACAGGAAATGCAATAGGAAAGGGCAATAGGGATCAGCAGACAGGCGCAGACGGTGCAAGTGAGCTGCGAGTGTCGTGTGGCCCAGGCGAAGGCTCCGGAGTTGTTATTGTTGTGATGGGTGTGCGAGCCCTCAAGGTCGTCAACCTCCCCGTTGTCATGGTAACAGGCTTCCCATTTTCTTCTTCCCTCCCTCACACACAGCTGCTGCCTCCCTTCTCATGTCTTTTAATTATGTCCTCTTTTTTCTTGTAGCATAATGGTTTTCCTTTTCTTAGCATCACTGCTGTCACTAAGAAGTTTTCTCTTTGGTGCCATTGAGCAAGATACTAAGAACTTGAGTCAGTAAAAGCAGAAGTAGGATAACACTCTTGCCAGGGGCGATGGTGTGGTGGAACTGAGGCAGGGTGTTATTGTATTCAAGCGTGAGGCGGGCGGTGTGGCGGGCAACCACCAGCAATAACAATAAATCCCGCACTTTACGATTAATAAATTTTTATTTCTTTAATCTTAAATTGCCTTATAGTGGACTGACGTAACTACGAGCTTGACGTAACTCGAGACCGACGTAACCCGGGACTTTACTGTATATGTGTGTGTATATATATATATATATATATATATATATATATATATATATATATATATATATATATATATATTGTGAGGGGGCACCGCCTTATTTCCCCTTTAATTTATTATTTTTTTGCGTGTCGTATGGCAGACCCCAGCACGGGCCTCAGGCTGTTCCGCTGTGTGGCCACCCTCCCCTTTTCTGTTCCCGCCATCTCATTGTGCCTGGCAGAAAACGCCAGTACCGAGCCAGTCTGTAGCCGAGGTAGACACGTTCGCTCTTGGGTTCTTGGCACAGTGTTGAGACGCGTGTTGTTAGGCTGTTCTGGGTGCTCAACAGTCTTGGAGGCTAGAGGAGGCTAGAGAGATGGAAATGATGAGATTGGAGATGGAGAGGGAAAAGACAGATAAAGATAGAGAGTTGGAGTGGGGGAGAATTCGCCATGCTGTAAGTATGCCTGGAGTTATTGGAGGTACAGGAGGAGGAGAACAGAGTATAGAGTGTACTTTAGTTCAAAGTCTCCAGCTAGTTCCTGAGTTTGATGAGGCTAAAGTGGCTGAATGGTTTGTTCGCTTTGAGAGGAAAGCTAAGGAGTTTGCTTGGTCTCGAGAGAGATGGGTAGGCTTGGTCGCGAATAAACTCAAGGGAAAAGCCTTGGAAGTTTATGATAAAATGTCAGCTGATGATCTGGATGATTATGAGGAGTTTAAGGCTGACATCTTGCGGGCATATGAGCTGCGACCAGAAGCCTATCGCTTGCAATTCAGAGGAAAGAGGAAGCGAGCAAGTGACTCCTACCTCAAGTGTGCTCGTTCACTGGAGCAAGTGTTTGAGAGGTGGATTGCAAGCGAGGGTGTTGACTCTCTCGAGGCCCTGAAGGAGTTAGTAGTTATGGAGCAGTTCATTGACATTGCTGATAAGAAGTTGGTACCTCTGTTGAGGGAGAAGAGGTTTAGGACTTTGAAGGAGGTTGCTACGTGGGCTGATGATTATGTGTTGGTCCACCGTCCTGTACAGCAGCCTGGGAGTTGGAATCATAAGGAAGGTGGTCCTTGGGGAAGCCCAGGGAGTGGTGGCAGTTCTTCCTTGGGCTCTTCAGGCCATTTTAGATGATATACTGGATTTGGCAGTAAGATGGGTTTGGGAAAGCCCCAGGCCCCCACCCCTCCTCCTTCTGCGAAGGATGGGGCGGCTGGGAAGGCGGCCCCCAAAACACTCAAAACATAATTACCAGCCCACGTGTTATCACTGCCGAGCAAAAGGGCATTTTAAGTTCAACTGCCCAAAGTTAGTAACAACTGAAACTCCCAAGTCCTCACAGAAGCCAGTTGCCTTGCTGGTGTGGCCAGACAAAGTTTGTAATGATGAGTTGACTGCTCCTTCAGGCTTTAGAGTTGAGAAGGCATGGCATGTGCCTGAGTTGTCTTTGGAAGAGGGAGAGCAGGTTGGCCCACCTGTCCTTCCCCCTGTTGCCATGCCCACATTTACTAAGAATAATGAGCTGGACTGGTGCCATCCTTTCCTGTGTGGAGGCACTGTTGAGATTGACGGCACAAAGTATCCCGTCACTGTATTGCGTGATACGGGTGCACAGCAGTCAGTGTCCCGTAATGTCACTGGAAAGGTGACATCTAGCCAGGCAGTGTTGTGTCATGGACTTAACAATGTGGAGAAGTTTGTGACGGCTGAGGTGACGCTGTCATGTCCCCTTGTCACCACTACAGCTCAGGTAGCAGTGGCAGACGAATTGCCAGTAGCAGGAGTGGACTTCCTGCTTGGGAATGATTTGGCTGATGGTCGTGTATGGATCCCAACCTCTGATGAGGATGAGGTTGCTGAAGAGTCTGGGCCAGTGGTGCAAGACTCTGTGAATGTTGTTACCCGCTCTCAGGCCCGTCGGGCTGAGAGAGAGCCTGTTACTACCCAGGAGGCTGCTAGCAGCCAGGTGGGATTGACTCCAGATGGGAGTAGCAGTGCTGATGTGGTGGAGCCAGTGTTGGGCTCACCATTGAGTTCAGGTGTAGAGGCTGACGGTGACGGCGTGGAGTCACCTGTTAATACACCAGACTCGACTTTGGGAGTTGTTGCTGAGAGTGAGGACGGAGTGTTGGGTGTAGCTGAGTTGTTTGATGGTTATCCTCACTCTGCAGAGCACTCCGGAGGAGCACTCGTGCTGAGTTGCTTCCTGGTGTGGAGGCTGAGGGCTCTGATGTTCAGCACAGGCCCCAGCCTGATGAGTCAGGCAGTTTGTTGGAAGTTGGCACCCAGGGTGGGAGACTTCCAGTTCTGCAGGGAGTTGGAAGTTTTTCCCCTGTGGAGCATAGTGAAGGCAGGGAGCGAGCTGTTCCCTTGCCTAGTGACTGCCTGGCTGGTGAAGATCCTTCTGAGGACTCACCGAATTACATGGCAGGAGCGGAGCAGGCTGGGCCAGCTCTCCATCCTCGATGCCGTGTGGGAAGTAGGGTTGCAGCGTTGCCTCAACCCCATGACCCTATAGTTCCCCTTTCTCTTACCCAGCTAGAACCTGCAGACCTCATTCGTAAGCAGCAGGAGGACCCGGCGTTGGCCTCCTTCTTTGCTCAAGTGGGTGAGGGAAGTAAGGAGTTGGAGGGCAGAGAGGAGTTTGTTCTACACCAAGGGGTGTTGTGTCGGAGACGGCAGGAGAGTGACGGTGGTGAGTTACTGCAAGTAGTTGTGCAGCATAAGCTGCGGAAGGAACTTGTGCTGTTGGCACATGGCTGGACACCTGGGCATCCGGAAGACCAACGCTCACCTGCGTCACAATCTTTGGTGGCCCAGCATGCCTGGAGAAGTAGCCACAATTCTTAAGTGCTGCCACACTTGTCAATTGGTGGGCAAGCCTAATCAGACCTCCTGTGGCACCACTCCACCCCATCCCTGCTGTTGATCCTCCATTTACGAGGGTTTTGATTGATATAGTAGGTCCTCTGCCTACTACCAGGGCTGGTCACAAGTATTTGTTGACCATAATGGATGTTACCACTCAGTACCCTGAAGCAATTCCCCTGAGAAGCACTCACTCTAAGGTGGTGCTGAAGGCTTTGCCGACCTTCTTTACACACTTTGGATTGCCAGCCGAGCTGCAGTCCGATCAGGGGGACCAACTTTACTTCAAAGTTGTTTAAAGATACAATGACTGTGTGGGGTATCAAGCACATTGTGTCCAGTGCTTATCATCTGCAGTCTCAGAGACCCCTGGAGAGACATCATCAAACCCTTAACCCCTTCAATACGGTGACGCCTATGTAGGCGTCATGAAGCCCCAGTAGCATATACGGTGACGCCTACATAGGCGTCATATTTCTTTTCTGAGCTTTCTTCAGTTCAGTTGTCCCGTATAATGTGTTGGATACCAACTATACATGCCGTATGCTGTCCTTGAAATCCTAGTGCTCCTCCCACCATCCTTGTCTCCACCAATCACTAAAGATAAGCTACATGCATCCCGCCTTGTGTCTAAAATTCCCCAATGGCATAGACTGTTTCTCTCTCTCTCTCTCTCTCTCTCTCTCTCTCTCTCTCTCTCTCTCTCTCTCTCTCTCTCCTCTCTCCCTCTCGAAGATAAGTTACATGCATCCCGCCTTGTAACATTCGTGGCACACACACACACACACACACACACGGCCCGGTAGCTCAGTGGTTAGGCGCTGGCTTCACAAGCCAGAGGACCGGGGTTCGATTCCCGGCCGGGTGGAGATATTTGGGTGTGTCTCCTTTCACGTGCAGCCCCTGTTCACCTAGCAGTGAGTAGTGCAGGATGTAAATCGAGGAGTTGTGACCTTGTTGTCCCGTGTGTGGTGTGTGCCTGGTCTCAGGCCTATCCGAAGATCGGAAATAATGAGCTCTGAGCTCGTTCCGTAGGGTAACGTCTGGCTGTCTCGTCAGAGACTGCAGCAGATCAAACAGTGAATTACACACACACACACACACACACACACAAATACAAAAACAACAAATTTTCTAATATCTCTCTCTCTCTCTCTCTCTCTCTCTCTCTCTCTCTCTCTCTCTCTCTCTCTCTCTCTCTCTCTCTCTCTCTCTTGTTTCCCTCCTTCCCTCCCCCTCTTCCCCTTGAAAGATAAAGCTACATGCGTCCCACTTGTGTCTAAAATATTTGCAAATGTCACTCTCTCTCTCTCTCTCTCTCTCTCTCTCTCTCTCTCTTTTTCTCCGAAGAGAGAAGCATCCACTTTCCTCGCCGAAGGCGATATAGTAACTAAAAAATAGCAGCATAATACACAAAGACGACAAGTATGACAAGCTTGCACGAGTTTCCCACGCTCGAGCGCACGGCACTATCACCCGTATATCATACAGGCGGGCTTTTTTAACATCCGGCGCAAAGGGGTTAAGACCATGCTCAAGAGCTTTTGCATCGAGAAAGATAAGGATTGGGACGAGGGTCTCCTATGTCTTATTTGCGGTGAGAGAAGCGCCCACTGAGTCCCTGGGTTTCTCACCCAATCAACTAGTGTTTGGACACCGAGTGCATGGGCCGCTCGACGTAGTTCGGGAGGCTTGGTGTCAGCCGTCGCCTGAGCGCCCTGTCTCACTGCTTAAAAGCCTCATGAGCAGTCGAGAGAGATTGGATAAGGCATTAGAGGTGGCGCAGATCCACCTGTGTAAGACCCAGCAGTCTATGAAGGGGTATTATGACCGCAGGGCCGACTCGGAGTTTTGTCCCTGGAGATGAAGTGCTTGTGTTGTTACCACTTCAGGGCCAGCCACTTGCTGCCTGCTATAGTGGTCCCTATGTTATAGAAAAGAAGGTGGGTGACCTCGACTACCTGCCGTGCAAGAGGCATCTTCAGTTTGATTTTTCTGCCGGGAAGGAGAGGCACCAAAAGTTGTTGGGCCTGAACCTGTCGTTCCTACGGGGCAGTGCGAACGGAATAGCTTCCATCTCTTGAAGGAGAAGGTTGAGCACTTAGAAAGGGATCAGCAAGATGAGTTGCTTCGGCAGCTGAGGAAGTACTCTTCTGTGTTCAGCAGTGTTCCGGGCAGGACTCAGCTGATAGAACATGATATTGATGTTGGGGACACAGAGCCTGTCAAACTGCCCCCATACCAAGTAAATCCTGTGAAGCAAGAATTGGTGGAGAAGGAGTTGGAGTATATGCTTGAGCATGGGCTCATTACTCGGACTTACAGTCAATGGAGTTCCCCAATCACCCTGCAGCCTAAGCCTGATGGCAAGGTCAGGTTTTGTATTAACTCGCTGGAGTCTTCTACTCCAGGAGTACAATATCATTGTCAGACATATAAAAAGAGCAGACAACATTGTGGCAGATTGTCTGTCCCGGGGCCATTCCCTTTAATCAGTTCCCTGCTTTAAAAAAATTTTGTAAATGTTTTGTTTCCAAAATTTTTTCTTTTAAGTGGGGGCGTGTGAGGGGCACCACCTTATTTCCCCTTTAATTTATTGTTTTTTTGTGTGTCGTATGGCGGACCCCAGCACGGGCCTCAGGCTGTTCCGCTGTGTGGCCACCCTCCCCCTTTTCTGTTCCCGCCATCTCATTGTGCCTGGCAGAAAACGCCAGTACCGAGCCAGTCTTTAGCCGAGGTGACACGTTCGCTCTTGGATTCTTGGCACAGTGTTGAGACGCATGTTGCTAGGCTGTTCTGGGTGCTCAACAGTCTTGGTCTGGGAGTTGTGCCCTCCTTTTGGAGTAGCTGGTTTGCTGCCTTTTTTTTTTTTTTTTTTTTTTTTTTTTTTTTTCCCCCGGTAAGGCCTATATCGCCTGTAGGCACACTTGAAGAGTGTATGGGAAGTGCTGTTCAGCTTCCGCCCATTAGTGGCGCAGGCAATTTTATTTATAGTGGTACCCATGTTAGGGCCCATATCACCGCCCAAGCTCATCTTGAGTGTAACCACCTAGAACTTGGGTATCATGGTGATATGTAGGTAACTTTAAACCACTCGACAAATAGCAAAGTGTTTTAAGGCTGTACATGGTGGGATTCGAACCTACGCGTGGACATCTGCCTGATACCACGCTCACCACCTTATCCACTATGCCACCGCCTCCCTGGTTTGGCCGTGACGGTGTGGAGCAACGGGTTTGTTGTTCCAGGGGAAAGTGTAGCTGGTTTGGCTGTATTCCCCGTGTTTTTGTGTTTGTCCCCTCTTGTTGAGTGGCGACACGGAGGGATGCAGTATTGTCTCGTCCCGATTGTTGTTTTTTAGATGGCCGTGGTCACCAGTGTGGTTTGGTGGGCGGCTGTGTGCCACCACCATCGCTTTGTGTAGTTTCTGTAGTATATTGAGTATAGTGGCCTTAGCCACACACACTGGTTGTCTGGTGGGAAGCTTCATGCTGTCTCCCAGTCGGCGTGCAGTAATCGTCTGTACGACCTGTTAGCTACGAGTATCTTGACTCCGTGCGTGGCTGGTTGTCACCCGGAGTTGGTAGCTGGGCTTGTGTATACCACCAGATGTGGAATATACATCGTGTCTTGTAGTAAGCCGTAGGCATGGGGAGTCAGTCTTGACAGGTGCTGGCAAGCATCTGTTGCATTAAGTAATATAGTAATATACACTGCACGTCTTGTCCCAGTCTGTAGGCACTTATAGTCGGAGAACAAGACGTGTGGAGAAGCATTAATACTCCCGTAGAGAAGTGGGTGGAATTGTCCTTGTGGGTGGTTTTCTCTACGGAGTATTAAGGCTTCGCCCATAACACATAACTTATATACCATCTATAAATTCTACTTGGTTTGGTACAGGAGGAGGAGTTGCTAAGGAGATTCCCTAGCAGTGGGGGAAGTTATACACTGCTGGCAACCTCTATTTCTGTAGTATTATTTGTCTACTACTAAGGGCTGGGTGTGCAAGGCTAAGGGAAGGGATTGGTACATGCTGGCGTCACTACCAAATCCTCAGTAGGCACGAGTGATAACAGAGTATCTCGTCGCCTCTCAGAGCAGCTGTGATGCCGTGAGGGAACAGCAGTCTATCAGAGTTTGCACATTTTCAGCAGAAAGAACCTGAGTGTTGTGGCTGCTGTGAAATATAGTGTTGGGGACCCTGTGGAGCGTCATACTCCCCAGTGAGCAGCAGTTAACCGTAACAATATATATATATATATATATATATATATATATATATATATATATATATATATATATATATATATATATATATATATATGTATATAGTATATATATATGACGCAACATGTGGGAGAATGGTGCAATGCGGCGAGGTGCTCCATTAGGACGAGTGTCGATCGCTTATTCCCGCGTACATCATCCTGTCTGGCACGAAAATATACCAAAGAAAAGTTCATTTTTCGATACCAGAAAGTTTTTTCTATTTCTTTAGCAGTAAAAGAATAAAACTGGAAAAAGTATAAATACGTTTGTTTTCACACAATAATACATATATATATATCTGACATACGAATACCCAGACTTAAGGGAGATTCAAGATTTATTTATTTAATTTAGGGAGATTTACGATTTTGAGATTACTATCTCCAAAATCTTCAGACCCTAAATTACCAGATGGTATAGTTAATTTTTTGATAATCAAATACCCTTCCCATCACGAAGCCATTTTTAAATGTCTTGTGTGGTTTTCATAGCCTGACTCACGCCCTACACAGTACATGGCCAGGAGTCAAGTAGGGAGGTGTGTCATTTAGCTCTCTAATTTTTGCTTGACAGGTATAAGTTGACGAGAATTAGAATGAGAAACATCGGAAGAGAAGACAACTAAAAACAAACAAACAAATGTATTGTTGGGAGACAGCTGGACTTTCAATTCTGGCCTCCCCTCTCCCCTCCATCATTCGTGTTATCTCCCCCTCCAAGACCCTGCCTCACCCCATGCCTCACTGCCAGGCTTCTCCACCATTTCTCTATATCATAAGACTGTTATGATCTTTTCAAACACTTTTTTTTTTTTACTGCCTTCATCATCACAACTTTACATCACATAGCTCTCACAATAACACCATTATAAAAAATTATGTTGAGACAGGTAGAAAACTGTACCAGACAAGCAATAAATACTTCACTATCATTATCTTACTTCAACACACTAATAATGACCAGATAGTGTCCAGTTCAGCAGTGAAACAGAAGATTGCCATAACTCTGCTGATGGTACCTTCCCAACCCTCACATTTTCTAGAGAAGCAGGTATCTGATATGTTATCAGGAAGTCATTATTGTATACACATTCATTTAATGTGCTTTCATTCATTGTTTTCTTACCCATTTGGGTTATGTACATGTTTTTTCTAAATTTATAAGGGGTTGGGAGAGGAAATTCCGTGTATCCGCCAGGGCCTTGGCTGCTACAATCCGGATACGCGGGCGATTACTGTATATGTATGTACAAAAAGGAATTTTGGGATTAGCGTAGGTGAATATAAGGAAAATGTGCATGAATGGTAGGTGAAAGTAAGAAGAAATGCGCGCAAGTGGTAGGGAGAAATGAAAATTTAGAGTGGCAGCCTTGCAGCTTGTGCGTCGTTGCTTAATTTGCGTCACTCTCACCCCAGCCAGCGTTCCCCAGCCCTAAGAAGCACAACTTCCTGTCTTTCAAAGATAAGCTTGAGCTTATCAGAAAGTGAGGCAGGTGTAGTTCAGTGTTGTTGTACTGCAAATGGGTGTCCCTAGATCAACAGTATCAATAATTAGGAAGAACAGGGAGAAGTACTGCGAGACCGCTGCATCATGCAACTGTACAGCACCATAATGTGTTAAATAAAAAGAAGTTAGATATAAATAAGGTACTGATTTAGTCTAGGTTAGTGTTTTTTAAAAGGTTATAGTGATGATTTGGGGGTTCTAGGCTGGAGGTTGGTCCCTATCCCCCCCTAATTCTTAAGTATCCTATGGGAAAAATTGCTTCATGATTCGAATTAACGCTGATTCGACCAATGAAAAACAGCCCTAACCCCGTCGAATTGCGAGGATCCCCTGTACAGTTGAGCTGCGTGAGGTGGAAGATGAAGCACTCAAAGACAAGGAGTACCACCTGCTGCATGAATGCATCGCTAACAATGGGAGCCGAATAGAAGGACTCTGAGCCAGCCACCCTTAGGCCATACAGGCAACCCCAGCTTAACGAAGATTCACACAACGAAATTTCGCTACAACAAATGTTTCCTTTTACTATCATCTGCTTATTTCACGAACACCAAACTTGCTTTAACGAAATTTTATCCAGGTAATTTTTTCTAAGTTTGAATGCCCCGCCGTATCACGCAATTCGTCAGGCTTTTGAATACACCAGCGCCTCTCGTGGACAACACACGCACTACTCACTCCCCCTAATTCAAAACAATAATAGCGTCAGCAGCAGCTCATCTTCCCTCACTCAACATGCCACCAAAACGCCCTGCAATGTCGCCTAGCGTTGCTAAGAAGACCAGGAAGTCTCTTACTCTCGAAGCGAAGCTGGATATTATTCACAGACACGAGAGGCAAGAAAACTAATAGCATTGCTTGCCACCATGGTTTGATTCCATCTACTGTCTCTACTATTTTCAAGTCAGCAGACTTTATTAACCCCTCCTACTCGGGAACGTCGATAGATGTTCATCACGCAAGACTCGGGGCACGTCAATCGATGTTTGGGCGTTTTTGGCTATATTTTGGCTATTTTCTTCCCGTTTTCTTTGCTTGTGAGTTGGCAACATTCATCGGGAGTAAACATGTGCTATAGGTCAGTGTGTCACCAACTTCCACAATGGATGGTGAAAGCGAAAGTGAATCCACGGTGTCCTATTCCGCTACCTCTCCCGCGAGCCTTCCTTCTGCACCTTGGGTCTCTCGTCATGTTGCGGGGAGACAATTTTTGAATGAGCGTGGTATCGAAAGAGCATTGGAATGAACAGTTTCTACAATAATAGAAAGCAAAGATAGCGATGTTCTTGGCTCCGATACGAATATAGGAGGTTCAACCACTGAGGGGGAGAACATAGGAGGTTCAACCACCGAGGGGGAGGACATTCTACTACCATCACCAGCAACTCCTATTGTATATATTTTATAAATGTTTTGCAAAAATATACAAATTAGATAACTTTGCAAACATTTTGAGTGTGTGTGTGTGTGTGTGTGTGTGTGTGTGTGTGTGTGTGTGTGTGTGTGTGTGTGTGTGTGTGTGTGTGTGTGTGTGTGTGTGTGTGTGTGTGTGTGTGTGTGTGTATTTACCTAATTGTAACATACGGGAAAAGAGCTATGCTCGTGTTGTCCCGTCTCCATATCTATTAATGTCCAGCTTTTTCTTAAAATCATGAATATTCCTTGCGTTGACCACTTCCACGTCTAAACTATTCCATGCTTCCACCCTTCTATGAGGAAGCTATATTTTTCACATCTCTCCTATAAGTGGCCATTTTAGTTTTTCCCATGCCCTCTCGACATTCTTTCATTCCACATACACAGATCTTCCCTATCCATTTTTCCATGCCAATCATCACTCTGTATATTGCTATCAGGTCTCCCCTTTCTCTTCTGTTTTCCAGGGTCGGAAGTTGCATTCTTTTCAGTCTGTCTTCATAAGTCAAATCTCTTAAGTCAGGCACCATTTTTGTTGCAGCCCTCTGTACTTTCTCTAGTTTCCTTATGTGTTTCTTTAAGTTCGGAGCCCACTGTATTGTTGCATATTCAAGCCTCGGTCTTATCATTGCAGTAATTATTTTCTTCATCATTTCTTCATCTAAATATACGAACGCCACTCTTATGTTCCTCAATAAGTTCAATACTTCTCCAATTATTTTGTTTATATGTCTCTCTGGCGATAGGTCATTGGTAATTGTCACCCCAAGGTCTTTTTCTTCATGACTGGTTTTATGTCTTCATTTCCTATCTTGTACATACTCCTGATTCTTCTTTCACTCTTGCCAAACTCTATTTTCTTGCATTTTGTCGTGTTGAACTCCATTTGCCATGTACAGCTCCATTTCCATATTCTGTCCAAGTCTTCCTGGAGTAGTTCGCAATCTTTGTCACATCTCACTTTTCTTAACAATTTTGCATCGTCTGCAAATAGGCTCACATAACTGGACACCCCATCCACCATGTCATTTATGTAGACCGCGAACATTACTGGTGCCAACACTGATCCCTGTGGAACTCCACTCTCCACCAAGCCCCATTCTGATGGTCTGTCCTTAATTATTGTTCTCATTTCTCTTCCTACCAAAAGTCTTCCATCCATTTTAGTAAACTGCCATGCACTCCTCCTACCATTTCAAGTTTCCAGATCAGTCTCCGGTGTGGTACCTTATCAAAGGCCTTTTTTAAATCCAGATATATTCCATCAGCCCAACCATCTCTTTCCTGTATTACATCTATCACCCTCGAATAGTAACATATCAGGTTTGTCGTGCATGAACGCCCTTTTCTAAAACCAAATTGACACTCACAAAGTATGTCATTTTCTCCAAGAAGTCTGTCCATCTATTCTTCACCACCCTCTCACACATCTTAGCTACCACACTTGTAAGTGACACTGGTCTATAGTTCAATGGGTCTCTCTTGTTACCTGATTTATAGATTGGGACAATGTTAGCTCTTTTCCAGTCTTGGGGCACTACACCTTCCCTTAATGAGGCATCAATTACTTCACAAACTTTTTCTGCCAGTTGCTCCCTGCATTCTCTTAAAATCCATCCTGATACCCCATCAGGTCCCACAGCTTTTCTCACTTCTAAACTCCCCATCATATTCTTGATCTCCTCCACAGTTACTTGAAACTCCTTCATAATCCCTTTCTGTTCCATTACCAGTGGTTTGTCAAAAGCAGTCTCCTTTGTGAATACCTTCCGAAAGCATCCATTCATAGCCTCTGCCATTTCCTGGGATCTTCACTGCATACTCCATTTACTTCTAAACTTTCAATACTTTCTCTATTTTTGATGTTGTTGTTCACATGTCTGTAAAAAGCCTTGGTTGGTCTTTACATTTATCAATTATATCCTTTTCTTGTTTCTTTCTTTCTTCTCTTCTAATCAACACATATTCATTTCTTGCTCTTTTGTAACTTTCCCACTGCTTAATCCGTCTTTTCCTTCTCCACCTCTTCCATGCATCCTCTTTTCTTGTTCTAGCCTTTTCACATCTATCGTTAAACCAGTCCTGCTTTCCAACTTCTCTATGTTGTCTTATTGGTACAAATTTTTCTCACCTTCTTTGTATATTTTTATAAATTCCTTCCACTTTTCATTTGCTCCTTAGCACTCTTGAATTTCATCCAATTTGTCTCTTGAAAGAATTTCTTTAGGTTTCCAAAATCTGTCTTGGCATAATTCCATCTTCCCACTTTATATTCTTCATTTCTTCTAGATTTCTCTTCATCTATCACCTTGAACTCCAAAACTGCATGATCACTCTTTGCTAAAGGGCACTCCACCCTCATCTCCTCAATGACCATTGGCTCTGTACTAAAGACCAAGTCCAGTCTTGACGATGCTCCCTCTCCTCCAAACCTAGTATCTTCTTTGACCCACTGAGTTAACACATTTTCCATTGCCAGTGTCAATAGTGTATTTCCCCATGTTGTCTCTGATCCTTCCATTGACCAGTCCTCCCAACACACCTCTTTACAATTAAAATCTCCCATCATTATAGTTCGTGTGTGTGTGTGTGTGTGTGTGTGTGTGTGTGTGTGTGTGTGTGTGTGTGTGTGTGTGTGTGTGTGTGAGAGAGAGAGAGAGAGAGAGAGAGAGAGAGAGAGAGAGAGAGAGAGAGAGAGAGAGAGAGAGAGAGAGAGAGAGAGAGAGAGAGAGAGAGAGAGAGAGAGAGAGAGAGAGAGAGAGAGAGAGAGAGAGAGAGAGAGAGAGAGAGAGAGAGACGCAAGGCCACAGACACCGATTATACCACCTCATTCAACCTGTGATATTTTGGTAACCATAGCATCTAGAGACTTCTGGTTTCTTGCATTGCAAAGAGAAAGAGTTGCTTGTGGGCAGAACACCATTTGTACTCACTCGTTTCTTGAATTTCCAATTGTAATCAGTATGTAAATAGAGGCTATTTTGTGCATTTCTTGCCAAACTTCCCGAGTTAGCGCGAGCAAAAAACCAAACGTCCCCGAGTTTTAGGGGTTAAGAAGGCTGGTGAGACCATATCTTCCATGCAAGCTAAAAGAACCACCTGAACTCGTGACTCTGCAATGGATAAAATGGAAAGCCTTGTGGAAATGTGGTACATAAGTTTTGTATGTGATACAATGACGCACCCTTTGTTTACATTCCACAGGTTGCCAGCTAGCGTCTTTCCCACTCCACTCTCCCTCCCTTCATAAATTTAAGATCAACATTATAAAGTTACTTACATACATACACTAGTGTACAATATAATGACTTAAATTAAACTGCCTAAACGTTTAACTTCAAAAATTTTACTTTCATTAAACCTTTCACTGTACTATGATGCACTCTTGCTTTGTTTACTCACAATGGAAGTTCAAGTCATGGGTTAAACTTGTTGGAATTGGTTCGCTTAACGAAAATTCACTTAACGGACTTTTTTCTAGAACATAACCAGTTCGTTAAGTGGGGGTTGCCTGTATTTCAGGATGCAGCACCATCTGTCTTGCCAGGGGGACATAGTGTTGTACACAAGTGACGAACGCTTCCCACGCCTCATCATACCAACTGCCCTCCACCGCACCGTACTCAGTAACCTCCACACTGGGCACCAGGACAGAGACTACATGCTTTGCAGAGCCAGGCAGTTCATGCATTGACCCAGCATAGACACAGAAATTGAGCAGAAGCGTCATCAGTGCCTGGTGTGTCAGATGCACACCCCATCCCAGCCAGCACAGCCACGCCTGCCCACGCCTCTGCCCCTGTTTCACTTGAAGGGGAACACTTACACAGTCTATGTTGACAAGCTGAAGGACTGCTTTGAGGTGGACCACCTGCCCAGTAGTGCCACCACCTACTGTCTCCTTGCATACTTTCAGTGCTTGTTCATGATGTTCAGGATATCAGAGGTGCTGTTCTGCAATGGAGGCACCAACCTCATCAGCCATAAGGACCAGAAATTCTTCAGCAACTGCAGAGGCAGGGGTCAAATAAGCCAAGACACACCTCCGAGGCAATGTAACGTAGGGAGGCTCCCTGGACATGGACAGCATGGCCAGAGCACTCCTCTAGCAAATAAAAACACCCCAGAAGGACTGTGAGGCATCCCCTGCCCAACTAGTAACTGGCAGGCAAGTGAGGGATACCATTCCAGTGGAAGGGTCTCACTACCTAAGCAACAAGCGGTGAGGCAGGAGGCTGCACCATCAGGAGTGGGCCATGACCCGCACAGCCACCAGAGCCTCACTCTGACACAACTAGTGGGAACACACCCTCACGCCCCTAAACCCGAACAATGGGCCCACATTCAAAACCCTTCAAGCGGACACAGGGAGTGTCTGGGAACTATGGCACTACAGCATTGCCTGCTACGACTGGATGGTAGGAGCAGAGCAACAGTAAGAAACACACGATACATCCACCCACTGTCCTGTCAGTCACCTGAATGGGAGCGGCAGGAGCTGCTTAACCACTCACCACAGGCCTGAGCTGTGTTGGCGTTGCCCTGGCCAACATGCTCGAGGCATCCCCCAAGGCACCTCAACAGGAGTGTGGGAGTCTCATATTATGTGGGAGTCTCATATTATGTACAAGATGTTTTCCCTTGCCGGCATCCCCGGTACACATAAAGGACACGAGAGTTCCCCACCCAGTCTTCCTCATGTTCAGACACCGTCACTCTGGGTTCTTTAATAAAGATGTGTCTGGTGTCTCCTGCAATCACAACAGTTGGATTGGCTTTGAGGCTTGTTATGTCATAAAAGTTAGTTCCAATCTTTCCTTTAATCAGAGCTTTCTTCTTTTGTACTACACAATTATCATGAATACACAAGTAGGTGAAGGCTTTTGTTGAAAAAAATCTAGAAATGTGGAAACAATCCCCACTCGCTCTTCCAGCTGATGGCATATACCATATTTTACAGCTTGCAAGACACTGCATCTTGGAAGATGCACCCTAATATTTGAATAAAATTTCTAAGAAAAAAAAGTCATTCTCATACAAGAACACAATCACCATATACCTGACCACTGAACACAAAAATATAAGCAAGGAGTCTGCAAGACACTATTGTTTCAGCACTCATTACAAATTGCTGGAGCACTCACCACAAATTTACAACTATGTAAATAAAAACACCATAGGTAAATACGTATACACAGTGAAACAGTCCATCTCTTCTTGTTTTAGTGGCGGGCAATGGTATGTATTGGACGTATTGTTTACATTATGGAATCACTTGTCTGATCACCAAAACCGAACGCGTCAGTGCTGCAGTTCGTACTTATCTTATTTTGCAATCGTGCTTCACAGGCTTTATCAATGTGAATATAATTCACAAGTGGAGTTTTGACTCTTGCTTGAACAAGTAAGCCATTTAGATATTCTATTAATAGAGGTATAAAGGCACCTGGCATGTGTGTGCGTTCGTGTGCATGTATGTGCTTGTTACTATGAGACGAGGGAGTGGGCCGTTTTCTCCACATGCTGAGTAGGCTGCAGGAAGGATTATGGTATTGGAAATACTTGTAACAGCTAAGTACTGAGTTTACATCATATAAAAGGCTGAATTAAACAGTACTTAAGCTAACATCATAATGTAATGACTCAATATACAAATCCAGGTCACTATCGGTCAAGTGTCCAAGGTCACTTGAGGTTGGGTGTTGTCTTACAATACAACATTTGTCTTGGAAGACGCACTTGTATTTTTCAGGGTATTTTTTAGGAAAAAAAAAGGTGCGTCTTGTAAGCTGTAAAATACGGTAAACACAACACTGGAGCATGTGTATATTGTGGGGTGGTCTTTTTAATGAACTACATTGTAACTGACCTTAATTTTGCCCAGTATACTGCACATTTAGGGCACTAGATTGAGGTGCATAAAGATAGCAAGTTACCGGTGCCAACCGGCGCTGTTAGCCAGTGCAGTAAGGTGTCAGAAAAGGATGCAGGTAACCAGTTCCTTCCATTCTGTCCATAAGCAACATGGAGAGGCTGTATCTGTCATCAATTCCCATGTATCAGGTACACTAAGATGTCAAGCTCATCATCTGATGATGATTTCATGCTGCAGATAGTGTTCATACAAAACTCAAGAGGAAAAGAAGAGCAATACATGAAATAAACTTAGAGAAGAGTTTGTACAATATCATAACCATTTCAATGATGTGTCAGCACACAGCCTATCAATAATATTCCTGTTAATGTGGGGCTTATTCCATTTATTTCATACTGGTTGTCTCTCTCATATACTTTGGCTATTAAGGAGCTCAACATCCATCCTGCTATCAACTCAGTAGCATACACCAGCAAGAGTTGAGCAGACAAAATTGATCACAGCAAACAGGAAAGCAAGTTGAAGTAGGCTATCAGCACAGACATGCTCAAATCTGCTTCCTCTATGCAAGCTTACACTTTTTTATAAGAGGCTGGGTGGCACAGTTGGTTAAGGTGGCTCATATTCAGGCCTCTGGTCTACATATCAAAACATTTGCTCCCTAATTTTGGCTAACCCTTCTTATCTTTCAGAGAACCAGCACTCTAGTGGGCCTTTTTTAACATTGTGTTGCCCTTGGCTGGCCTTACCTCCTTAAATAAAAGTGGCCCTGGTTCAAATCCTTGCCAAACCAAGTTGCTCGATGAGAGATGTAGCGGTGCCATATGATCTAAGCTGTTGCAGCGCCTAGTGAAATCATTTCCATTTTTTCCAGTCAAAATCCTTTACAATGAAGGTGCTGCTACCATTTTGCCTCTGATATCTTAAGGGTATATGAGAAGATACAGCTGTATCCTATGATAAGCCCATTCCCACATATGCACAAACCACCTTATGCTCACATTATCAGTAAAATATTACAACCTAATAAGTATTCAACTCCAACTACCCTCAAGACTTCTTGCATCTGGCCAAAAACATCCAATACTTTTACTTATTCATCTTTCCCTCCATTATTTCATCACGTCTCTAAAGCTGAAGTCTTCTCTCAAACCTTCGCTAATAACACTACCTTAGATGATTCTGGGCTTGTCCTTACCTCTGCTCCTTCCTCTGACTATTTCATACCTTCAATAAAAATTCTTTGCAATTACGTTTTCCACGCCATAGCTTGCCTAAACCTTCAGAAGGCTTATTGACCTGATGGGGTTCCTCTTATTGTGCTCAAAAACTGTGCCACCAGCTTGCACCTTGCCTGGCCAAACTCTTCTGACTCTTTCTATCACTTACTACCTTTCCTTCTTGCTGAAAGTTTGCTTACATGCAGCCTGTTCCTAAAAAGGCTTACTGTTCTAATCCCTCAAAACTACCACTCTATAACTCTAATATCTTGTCTTTGAATATATCCTCAATAGGAAGATTCTTAAACATGTCACTTCACAATCTTCTATCTGATCACCAGTAGGGCTTCTGTCAAGGTCACTCTACTGGTGATCTTCCTCCTTTCTTTACCAAGTCATAGTCATCCTCTTTTAGAGATTTCGGTGAAACATTTGCTGTTGCCTAAGACATACCAAAAACTTTAGATAAAGACTGACACAAAGCATTGATCTCAAAACTGCCCTCCTACGGTTACTATCCTTCTCTCTGCAACTTTATCTTAAGTTTCCTCTCCGACCGTTCTGTTGCTTCTGTGGTAGACGGCCACTGTTCTTCAACTAAACCTATTAACAGTTGTGTTCCTCAGGGTTCTGGTCTATCATCCACTCTCTTCCCCTTATTCATCAATGATCTAAAGCAAACTTCTTGCGCTATCAACTCTTATGCTGATGATACCACCCTGCACTTCTCCACATCTTTTCAGAGACAATCAATTCTTCAAGAAGTTGACAGTTCCCGCAGGGATGCCACAGAATGCCTGGTTTCTGATCTTTCCAAGATTCAAAGTGTTCAATGCCTCAAAAACTCAATTCCTTCATCTATCAACTCAACATAATCTTCCAGACAACTCTCCCCTCTTCTTTAATGATACTCATCTGTCCTCCACTTCTACACTGAATATCCTCAGTCTGTCCTTTACTTTTAATTTAAACTGGAAACTTCACATCTCATCTCTTGCTAAAACAGCTTCTATGAAGTTAGGCATTCTGAAGTCTCTCCACCAGTTTTTCTCGCCCCTCCAATTGCTAACTCTGTACAAAGGCCTTATCTGCCCATGTATGGGGTAGTTCCACTGACACAATTTAATTAGATATGGTGGAATCAAAAGCTTTCTCTCCATCTTATCAACTCCCCTCCTCTGACTGAATGTCTTCAACCTCTTTCTCACCACCAAAATGTTGCATCTCATGCTATCTTCTATGGCTATTTTCATGTTAACTGCTCTTCTGATCTTGCTAACTGCATGCCTCCTCTCTTCCTGCAACCTTGCTGCACAAGGCTTTCTTCTTCCTCTCACCCATACTCAGTCCAACTCTCTAATGCAGAGGTTCTCAACCTTGGGTTTGAAAATCCCATTACATATTAATACCATTATATATCTATTTGGTTGCAATGTAAATTATATTAGAAGTTTTACCTTTTCTTTTTTTGCCCGGAATGGATGAATCAATTTCCCATTGATTTCAATGGGAAATAAAGATCCTGCTTGCATCGAAATCATCGTCATGGAACAATTAGAGGATGTATCTTGGGTACCATACCACTGTACAGAACATATACAGAATATTTAGCTAGACCAGACAGAATATGAAATCACTCAGTAGCAACTAAAATAATGAATGTAACACCTGCATAAATGTCAATATACAGGCAACCCCCGTTTAACGAAGGGGTTACGTTCCTAAAAACACTTCGTTAAGCGAAACTTTGTTAAGCGAACCGATTATTACAAGTTTAACCCCTGATATGAACTTCCATTGAGAGTAAGCAAAGTGAGAGTGCATCATAGTACAGTAAAAGGTTTAATGAAAGTAAAAATTATGAAGTTAAACATTTAGGTAGTTTAATTTATGCCATTATAATGTACACTAATGTATGTATGTACGTAACTTTATAATGTTGATGATCTTAACTTTATGAAGGGAGGGAGAGTGAAACGGGAAATACACTAACCGGCAACCTGTGGAATGTAAACAAAGTGCGCATCATGGTACTGCATACAAAACTTATGTACCACATTTCCACAAGGCTTTCCATTTTATCCATTGTAGAGTCACGAGTTCTGGTGGTTCTTTTAGCTTGCAAGGAAGATGAGGTCTCACTAGCCTTCTTAATAGAGTCTCTTGACTTGAAAATAGTAGACAGTAGATGGAGTCAAGCCATGGTGGGAAGCAATGTTATTAGTTTTCTGGCCTTTCTCTTGTCTGTGAATAATACCCAGCTTCACTTGAGAGTAAGACACTTCCTGGTCTTCTTAGGAACGTTAGGCCACATTGCAGGGCGTTTTGGTTGTAAGTTGAACTAAGGAAGATGAGCTGCTGGTGACGCTGTTATGTTTTGACTGGGCAGTGAGTGGTGCGTGTGATCTTGATCTTGATCTTGATGCTACAGGTGACACAGAATTTCTTCTGAGTCAGGCCTTTGTATCGGCAGAGCCTGTGTTGTCCACAAGAGGCTTGATCTTGATCTTTATTCTACAGGTGTCTTAGGATTTCTCCTGAGGCAGGCCTTAGTACCAGCAGCTCCTGATGTATTCAAAAGCCTGTCCGCTTCCATGATACGGTGGAGCTTTCAAATTTGGAAAAAAAATTACCTGGATAAAACTTCGTTAAAGCGAGTTTGGTGTTCGTTAAACGAGCAGATGGTAGTAAAATTAAACCTTCGTTATAGCGAAATTTTGTTGTGTGAACCTTCGTTAAATGGGGGTTGCCTGTATATGTAAATGGTGCAGGGAAACACAGTACACATATTTACACATTGTACAGTTATATTGTACTGAATTAGAAATCAATTTTCTTTATATTTCACAGGTATCAATGGTTGTTAGCTTAGGGAAGGAGAAAGGAAACGGTAACATCATCATTACGCCATCACTCAAATCGTGATTCAAGGTAAAAGCATTCATAAAATAATACTGACCACCTAGATTAATGAAGGTTGTTTTCTCTCTTTCTCTTATCATGTATGATGAGTATCAATGGTTGCTAGTTTGGCAGGCATGGGGAATGCTACAAGTAGCAGGATCAATACCGAATTCATACTGCGATATCAACTCAAGGAGACAAAGGTGAAAAGTATTGATAACCCTGATTAATAGAGCAATGGGTTTCTCTTCTTAGTATGTATGTCACTTGCCTCACTTCCTCTTTGTTTTTAATTTTGAGGCAAAAAGAAGCAATGATCACCCAAATTCCATCACAGTTTTCTCATTCTCTTGTGCATGTTGCTTACCTTATTCAATAACCTGTCTCAATTATAAAAATGTATATTATTCTGGTCATTGTGGAATATTCTTTCTAAATCAAATACTTACCGATCATTTCTCCTTGGTGGGTAGCCCTGATTACTTCCTACACTATTAGTTGTGTGCATATTTCTCAATTTTTGGTCAATTTCAAGCTTTTCTTGTCGCAGTTGTTCCACTTCCTGTAGGAAATCAAGAAAATATTTGATAAAACAAATCTTATATCCTTCAAATGCTTAAAAAATTACTACATTACATTTATCACAAGATTCATCTAACCACTTTATATTCAAAATTTATACAAAATTGTGAAGACTAAACAGCAAGAGACAAAAGACATGGAAAACACTAAAACTTACTTTAAGATGAGCTAAATGATATTCAAGTAGTATGGAAGCATTGGCTATGGCTTCAACAGTGCCAACAAAAACGAAGGGGACTTGACCCTCAGCTCGTGGTGTTGTGGGTTCAGGCTCATTGTCTCCCTCAATTTTCACTCTTACCACACCAGATTTGTCTACCATTTCTTGTATTACACGGCCATTTTTGCCTATAACTTTTCCTACAAGAATCCGGGGCACTTGTACAGACTCTTCACTGTACTCTAACATGGACCTTGCTTTTTTAACTGCATCTTCAGTCTGAAAGTAAAATGAAAAACCATTATACTTCTCAAACAATTAATTAGTACCCAAATGCAATACAGGTTTATAATTTTTTTTTTTTTTTCCCTGTAGGAGGGATAGCTGGCCAAGGAGAGAGGAAAAAAAAAGGCCCACTATGTTGCCAGTTTCCTAAAAGACATCGGAATTAGCCAAAATTCAGGGACAAATGTCAAAGGAAGATGGAAATACAGAAGCAGGAAGAGAGTTCAGAGTTTACCAGTGAAAGGTATGAATGATAGCAGCCAAACACTTCAAAAAACATCAGCAGGCATACACACTGGCCAAACAGTGACTACAGCAAACAAGCTTGGAAAATAAAAATTTTCATCATGGATATATAAGCAACAACCTCCTGATGCTCAATAGAGATATTTCAATGTTACTTAACCATAGTCAAATCTATTCATGTAATTCATGAGGTGATGTTTGAAGTATTAAAGACACATAAACTTTATATATCCTAAACCAATATAGGCCTTATTGACTATCTCTAATGTATAATATCTCCTATCAGTACAAAAAATCCAAGGATACATACCTCACCATATATTTTGAATACACAGGAATTTTCTTCTAATTCAATATTAGTAACTCCTTCCACTTTGCGAGCTTGTTGAATATTTGCCCCATGAGCACCAATAGCCAGCCCCATGAGGTCTTCTCGGACACTGAATTCTTCTACATACCTGAAGGAAAACATTAGTCTAATCATTGCTCAAACACAAAACATTGTTATGCAAAAATAAATTCTTCAGAATAGCTGTTTCCATCAAAAAACATTCTTCCTTGATATGATAGCTTAAGGGTCCAGCTTGGGGGTTAAATTTGATGAATATCTGAGAAATCTAAGAAATTTGTTTTCTTTGCTCAATCTCCCCTAGACACCATAAACTTTCAAGTGGAGAAGTTTTTTTTTCCCTAAAATGCCAGAACTCCTCCTCCTGGGAGGCATTTAAATACCCTGCATTGTTGCATCATAGTATGACTCATGTGCTACCACATGCAATGTGCATCAGAGCTTGTACATAAGGAATTTATATAGAAAAACACATTTTCTTTTGTGTAAATGTTGTCACTTGGCATCCTACTATAGTCTGTTTTCCCTCTTACTCCTCACATCAGTACTCAACCAAACACGAGAGTAGGAGCACGCACATCATTTTGGGAGGTGGCGCCTCCTGAAACCCTCACCTCTGAGTGATTAATGCCTTTTTAGAAGGGGCTACCAGATGCCTTATCCTACTCCAGAAAGCAAACATGGTATAAACAATACTGCATGAAGACATTGTGCCAATCAAACAAATACAAACAGCAGGACAGTGATGAAGTGAAAAAAAATCTCTAGGAACCGATATCTCGAAACGTGTCTTTTTTCATTTCAAAATTTTTCACAAAATTTATTATGAAGCTGAACGTCTATTGTGAGGTATTAATGGAAAGTATAACTAAAGGGCTATTCTATCATTGGAGGAAATTTTCAAAAGATGAAAAATAGATAGGAAATTAAAGTGCAGAAAATTAAAGGTGAAAAAAAAATCTTTCTTTCCTTTCGGAAACTAAACACAAAAGTGGAACTTTTAACCAATAAAAATGTAGATATAACAACAACGTATTTATACTATTTTTTTTCCAGATGATTGATAAAGAAATAAAGGCTGCAAAATGAAGAAAAGAAATGTGACTTATCCCTACTCCCTCACTAAAATATAGCAAAATTCACAGGATATCATAATTTGATAGCAACAAACAAAATACTAAAAATTCAAACCCATAGAAAGTACCATATGCTATGGAGGACCCCCTCCTTCCAGCCTCATGCCTTAAGTAGGATACTGGCGGTGAAAGTATTTCCAAGATCAATGTTGCACATTCTTCTGATTTAAATTCTTCAGTCTAACTAGTATTATAAAGAAAAAACATTAATTTGATATTACAGTAAGCCCCGACACTTGGCGAATTAATTAGTCTGGTGAAACTACCGCCAAATGTGAATTTCGCCAAGCACAAGTTCTTTATACCATATAAATTGCCTAAAAAAAAATGCCTCAATCAGTCTTTGGTCATTGCCCCTAAAATACAATCTTTGAGCTGAGATAAAATCTTTTGCCTTCACATGTAAGAACACATGTACAAAACAGACCAATAAACAATAAATAAAGCTAATAAGACATGATATAAAGGCTGTAACTCCCATTTTTCCACCCATTTCCCTCGGCCACTTTCATCCTTGCCGCCACCACCATTGTCCTTATCCCCACCGGTACCACCTGTTGCGCTGGTAAAGGCCATGTTGGCTATAAATCGCCAGAATTCATTCCCAAGCTAGCAGAACAGAGGGTAGCACAAACAAACTGGCTGAAGGGGACTCTCCCACTGCGTTCTGATAGTTTTGGAGAGAGGTCTAATGTCACCGGGGAGCCATGTGGTTCACCATGCAGGTGCCAAGTTTGAATTCAAATCGCCAAGCGTGCACTCGGTGGTCCATGGCCACCCTACCGCCAAAAGTGAATTTCACCAAGGGGAGATTCGCCAAGTGTGGGGGCTTACTGTACACAAATAAGGGGTTCTCTGATTACTCTTCAGTATGGAAAGTGATATGATTTGACTAGGAAGCAAAACTGGTAAAACAAAATACTCAGAACAACTTGAAAAGACAGCAAAATTAGTTGCAGCCAAAACTCCTACAAAACTTCATCAGACTTCCATATTTTGTTACACTCTTTTGTCACATTCCTTATCAACTTTCCAACACTTATACATATGGAACATCACAGCTTGTCTATGCATCTATGTAGTAATGTACTGTCATATTTCAAGAAACGCTTTCCCCCTTCTAAAAAGCATGACATTTCTGACCTTTTTTTTTCTTTGATATCAAAAGATAGTATTTCAATAGATATTGTAGATTTAGTTAACTGAATAAACAAACTTCCTAATACCTTGGTAACTAACAATACTCAACTTTCTTCCATAGGAAGATTCTTAAACATCCATTATTTCACAACCTTCTATCTCATTGCCAGAATGGGTTCCATTGAGGCTGCCTTTCCTTTCTGAATCTTTTTTTTTTTTCCTTTCTTCATAATTGTTTTTTACCTTTGGAAAGAGGCCCTCTCACATGAAGAAGGAAAAATCATTCAGCACTGGAATATTACTTACCCTGCAGTGGACTGAAGCTTTGTAGATTCAAGCTGCTTTGCTGCTTCTTCCGTCCGATAAAGTAAGACCACTTTTTGCTTCAGATTTCGGAAATGCATATCAGATAACATATGAGCCAGTTTCAGACATTGATCATTTCGTGACTGGAAAAGGAGAAAAAAATCATGCATTAATCAAACAAAGCAGTCTTTAGGTGATTCCACATACTTTAGCCACTTTGTCATGCAATGACTAGAGACAGCTAAAACACCTTAAAGCATCTTAGCCATGTTCACACAAATTTAGCAACTGTTAAAAAAAATTTTTTGTACTCCTGTCACTAGTAACACTGCCTTGAGCTAACTGGGTATCTTAATGTGCCACACTCATAATAGTTACACACAGTAACTGATTCTGACATATCCAAGTTTCTCCCCACTCTCTTCTCCCTAAGTACCTCAACACCACATGTATTACCCACTTTGAGACAGCAATAGGGCAGGAACATGTATATTACTCTAGCTTTTGTAGAGAGAGTTTTCATTATGTGCTGGCTTTGGCCAGACATGCAAGTAGTATGTTTGTCAAATATTTCCCCTCTTCGACTTGTCATTACTCCATAACCACGACATGTAAAACTTCTAGATGGCATCATTGTAAGTACAGTGGAGAGAGGAAGGAGGTCGCCGGAGGATGAGTCACCATCCACGAAAATGTCTTTTGTAACTTTTCTCCTGGTGTGATTCCTGTAAATCTATTAATGGAGTGCTGTGGCTCACTAACACTTGCACTCTCACCAGATTCCTTATTGCCTCTTTGGTGTCATCGTAAGTTTTTACCAAGAGAATGCAGAAGATTGTTGTTTATCTCAAGACTGCGGCAGAACTAGGGATGCGCACCGGCATCCGATATACCGTTATTACGGTAATACTGGTATTACAGGTATTACCAGTAATATGGTATCAGAACGGTACAGTGGCAGCTGCGAGAAGGGAGATGACAAAGCTTTGTATACGACCAAATGTGCTGCCGTTTGATTACCAGATATTTTCATCACTAATAAGCCTTTGGTGTTAATGTAAGTTTATAAATGAAAGACTACAGACAGAATGCAGGAGAATGTTATTCTGATGACCGCAGCAGCACAAGTCACAACTGGCGAACGGGAGGGGGACGCCAGGGAGCCTTTGTTTACAACCACATGTGTGAACGTTCGACTCAGATATTTTTTCGAGTATTAAATCAAACTTTTGTGTTCGAGTATTTAGACGTTCAAGTATTGAGTCTCCACTGTAATGTAAAAGGCCATTTTATTGCCTTTCTTTTAGAATAAAAAAATATAACCACTTACATATATACAGGGGATCCTTGCAATTCGACGGGATTAGGGCGGTTTTTCATTGGTCGAATCAGAGTTTATTCGAATCGTGAAGTAATTTTTCCCATAAGATATTTAAGAATTAGGGAGAATAGGGACCAACCTCCAACTTAGATCCCCTCAAAATATTACTATAACTTCTAAAAAACACTAACTTAGACTAAATCAGTACTATTAAAGGCTTCATTTATATCTAACTTTTCTTATCAAACACATTAGGGTGCTGTACAGTACATTTTTTAAAATAAAAACACTTGCAGCAGTCTCGCAGTACTTTTTTTTTTTTTTTTTTTTTTTTTTTACCATGTGGGATTTTCATGGGAATTTATGGGCTAAAGGGAATACTTTTTGGGGTACCTCCTATCTCAAAGTCCACCCGCTAGGAAACCGTTGCCCCGAGTGAGGAAGCTCAACCTACACTCAGACCGTGGACAGGATTCGAACCCATGCGCTTGGAGACCCTTCAGAATCCAATGCACGCATGGTTCCACTGTACCACAGCGGCCCCTGTTCTTACAAATTGTTGATCCTGTTGATCTAGGGACACCCATTTGCACTGCAACGACACTGTGCTATACCTGCCTCACACTTTCTTATAAACTCAAGCTCATCTTTGAAAGGCAGGAAATTGTGCTTCTTAGGGCAGGGGCTGGAGGTAGCTTTCCGTTGTCTTGAGTCAGACGAAACGCACATTTTCCTCTAGCATCAATTTTTAGTCAAATTAAGATCTATAGTTTCTAATTAACACTTTTATAATAAAATTTATTTTCTTGTTAATTGGAATGATGCTATAATCTCAAATCAATAGAATCTTTATAAGTATATATATATATATATATATATATATATATATATATATATATATATATATATATATATATATATATATATATATATTGTCCTAGCCTAACAGTGAAAAGTACTTCAGTTGTGTTTACATTTGTCTGGGACTGCGATGCTCCAAGGCAGAACTTCCAAGGAACAACTGGCCAAGATGAGCAGCTCTGTTGTTTATGAGTGGACAAAGCTGTCTGAACAGTTTCTCATAGAGATCACTAAAGGCCAAAAATAGCAACGTAAAAATAGCAATGGCTTGCTGGGGATGAAGGAGCTGCCATGTTTGTTTACAGTTGACAAACGCGACAAAGGTGGAAGTGAGTTTGTGTGTGATGACCAGCGTCGACAAAAGTTGACGGAAAAGTGCTAGTGTGACGCCGCCTTAGCGATGACACAGGATATTATTGGTTTACACTTCTGCCTGGCAGGTTTGCAGCAAATTTGTGGTGGCGGCGGATTTTTGACCGGGTGGGTGGCGCGCAAGATATAAATTTCAAATTGGCAAGTCAGTCGCTCGAACCTTGAGGACTGAGTATTAATTAACTGAGTTCAAATTGGCGATAATTCGAACTGCGAACAGTTGAATCACGAGGAACCCCTGTGTATATATATATATATATATATATATATATATATATATATATATATATATATATATATATATATATATATAAATAGTAAAGTCCCGGGTTACGTCGGTCTCGAGTTACGTCTAACTCGTAGTTACGTCAGTCCACTATAAGGCAATTTAAGATTAAAGAAATAAAAAATTTATAAATCGTAAAGCGCGGGATTTATTGTTATTGTTGGCCACCAGGCGTCACTAGTGGTTACCCACCACACCGCCCGCCTCACGCATGAATACAATAACACCCTGCCTCAGTTCCACCACACCGTCGCCCCTGGCAAGTGTTATCCTACTTCTGCTTTTACTGACTCAAGTTCTTAGTATCTTGCTCAATGGCAGCAAAGAGAAAACTCCTTAGTGACAGCAATGATGCTAAGAAAAGGAAAACCATTATGCTACAAGAAAAAGAGGACATAATTAAAAGACATGAGAAGGGAGGCAGCAGCTGTGTGTGAGGGAGTGAAGAAGAAAATGGGAAGCCCGTTACCATGACAACGGGGAGGTTGACGACCTTGAGGGCTCGCCCACCCATCACAACAATAACAACTCCGGAGCCTTCGCCTGGACCACACGATACTCACAGCTAACTTGCACCGTCTGCGCCTGTCTGCTGATCCCTATTGCCCTTTCCTATTGCATTTCCTGCTCCGCTGCCCACACTTCTACTCCCACCGCACTGCACTACGCTCCCAGCTGTCCGCCCTGGGCGTCACAACATTCGACCTGCCCACCCTCCTGGCGGCCTCAGGCATCCACCCCTCTCGGCAACCTGCAGTCCTTTGCGTTCGCGGCCCTAATCAACAACAAAAACAAGCTTGTGTTTCATATTCCTACATAGTTGTAAATAATATAACAATATAACCTTTAACTTACCTGAATGACCATAAACAATGATCGGTTGAAAACTCGATAATATGCTTTGAAATGTACGGAAACTCGAGTTACGTACAAAATCAACTTACATCATGTTTCAGGAACATAACTCTGATGTAAACCGAGACCTTACTGTGTGTGTGTGTGTATATATATATATATATATATATATATATATATATATATATATATATATATATATATATATATATATATATATATATATATACATATATATATACAGGGAGTCCTCAAGTTGCAACGGTCTCGACTTACGACGTTTCGTGGTTACGAACGCGCCCATAAAAACATAAAAAATAATATTAGGCGTCATTCCGTATTACGTGGTTTAGCGTCGCAAGCGACATAAACAAACACGAACTAGTTTCGGGCGCGCGGCAGAAGAATACACTTTGTTGTGGTTGTAGGGCGAGGAAGACAGCGTCTCAAGTCTCTGTACATATGCCATTTTGGTTGTTTGCACACTCTCTCTCTCTCTCTCTCTTGGTTATAGCTCCCAAGCATAAGGCAGACTCTTCTGCATCAAAGAAGAGAAAGGCCATCACCATGGAAGTTAAAGTGGACATTATAAAGAGATCACAAAAGGGAGAAACACCAACAAACATTGGCCGGTCGCTTGGCCTTAGTCGTTCCACTGTGGCTACCATCATCAAAGATAAAGAGCGTATTATGGAACATGTGAAAGGACTATGAAAGCGACAGTGATAACCAAGCAGCGTAGTGGTCTAATTATTGATATGGAAAGATTATTGCTGCTTTGGTTGGAAGAACAAAATCAACGGCGTATTCCAGTGAGACTTATGGTGATTCAGGAGAAGGCGAAAAGATTGTTTGAGGCACTGAAAGAAGAAAAGGGGGAAGGAAGTGAAAGTGAAGAGTTTGTGGCTAGGGGTTGGTTTATGCGATTTAAGGCTCAGGCCAATTACCATAACCTTAAAGTGCAAGGTGAAGCTGCTAGTGGTGATGAGAAAGCAGCAAGTGAATTTCCTAAAGCATTGGCTGAAATAATTAAGGAGGGGGGGTTATTCTGCTCATCAAGTGTTCAATGTGGATGAGACAGGCTTATTTTGGAAGCATATACCTGACCGCACTTACATCACCAAGGAGGAAAAGTCAGCACCAGGTCATAAAGCCAGCAAGGAGAGGCTAACTTTACTTTTTGAGGGAAATGCTGCTGGCGACTTCAAACTGAAGCCCTTGCTTGTGTATCAGGCTGAAAATCCAAGGGCACTCAAGGGCATTTGGAAGAGTCAATTTAGAAGGCAAATAAGAAGGTATGGGTGACACTTGCGGTGTTTGAGGACTGGTTCATCAACTATTTTGTGCCAAGTGTGGAGTGGTATTTGGCCTCCAAGGGTATCCCTTTTAAGGTGTTACTAGTGCTGGACAATGCCCCTGGACACCCTGGACACCCTGCCCACCTGGGAGACTTTAACCCTAATGTCAAGGTGGTTTACCTTCCACCTAATACCACGGCCCTGTTACAGCCTATGGACCAAGGAGTGATAGCTTCGTTCAAGGCCTACTACCTCCAAAGGACAATTGCTATGGCTTTACAGGCAACTGAAACCAAGAAGAATTTTACCCTAAAAGACTTTTGGAAATCCTACAACATCCTTGATGCTGTGAAGAACACTGCTGATTCCTGGGAGGAGGTTAAGCAAACAAACATGAATGGTGTTTGGAAAAAACTGTGTCCTCAATTTGTGGGTGATTTCCATGGGTTTGAGGACACAGTTCAGCATGTTATTAAGAATGTTGTTGCCCTGAGTAAGGAAACTGATTTGGAGATGGAGGTTGATGATGTTATAGAGCTGCTGGAATCTCATGGAGAGGAGTTATCTGCTGAGGACCTGATACAACTGGAGAAGCAGATCATAGAGGAAGAAGAAGAAGCACCCACCCCAGAGCCTAGGGCTTTCACAAGGCAGGGCTTGGCAAGAGGTTTTGCTGAGATGCATCAAGCGTTGGCAACTTTTGAGGCTATGGATCCCAACTTTGAAAGATTCACTAAGGTTTCCAGAGGCATCATGGATTTGATGCAATGTTACAAGATCTTGGATGAGAAGAGGTTGCTCTCTGTTCAGACTAACCTGGAGCAGTATTTTAAGGTAGAGAGGCCTGCAACAGATCCTGTACCCTCTACCTCAGCTGCCTCTACTACTCCGGACTCACCTGCCCCAGAATCTCCAGCACCTTCTGAATGTTCTGCCTCACCTCCAGGCTCACCTGCCCCAGTTCCTCCAGCACCTGGAGGTTCTGCCTCACCTCCAGACTAACCTACCCAAGCATCTCAAGCACCTGAAGGTTCTGCCTCTCTTGATTCACCAGCCCCAGTATCTCCAGCACCTTCTGCAGCTTCCTCTACACAATAAGCCTGTCTCTCCCTCCCTTGCAATGCCTCCTTCAAGTGTGCAAGCCAACCAAAGGAATACAAGTAAAAATTTTTTTTTTCCCCAATGTTCCGACTTACGCCGAAATTCAGGTTACGACGCATGTCAGGAACGGATCAACGTCGTAACCGAGGACTCCTGTATATATATATATATATATATATATATATATATATATATATATATATATATATATATATATATATATATATATATATATATATATATATATATATATATATATATATATATATATATATATATATATATATATATATATATATATATATATATATATATATATATATATATATATATATATATATATATATATATATATACATATATACAGGCAACCCCTGATTAATGAACGTTCACACAACGAAATTTCGCTACAACGAACGTTTCCTGTTTCTACCATCTGCTCGTATAACGAACACCAAACTCGCTTTATTGAAATTTTATCCAGGTAATTTTTTCCAAGTTTGAAAGCACCGTCATATCACACAAGCCAACAGACTTTTGAATACACCAGCACCTCTTGTGGACAAAACGTGCACCACTCACTCCCCTATCCTTCTCGCTTTTAGTTCAAAACAATAACAGCGTCAGCAGCAGCTCGTCTTCCCTTGTTCAACATGCTACCAAAACACCCTGCAGCCAGCCCTGCAATGTCGCATAGCATTGCTAAGAACACCAAGAAGTTTCTTACTCACGAAGAGAAGCTGAATATTATTCACAGACACGAGAGGCAAGTAAACTATGTAATAGCATTGCTCGCCACCATGGTTTAACTCCATCTACTGTCTCTACAAGTCAGCAGACAGACTCTATAAAGAAAGCTGGTGAGACAGTATCTTCCTTGCAAGCTTAAAGAACCACCTGAACTAGTGACTCTGCAATGGATAAAATGGAAAGCCTTGTGGAAATGCGGTACATAAGTTTTGTATACGGTACAATGATGCGCCTTTTGTTTACATTCCACAGGTTGCCAGCTAGCATCTTTCCTGCTCCACTCTCCCTCCCTTCATAAATTTAAGATCAACAACATTATAAAGTTACTTACATACATACATTAGTGTACATTATAAAGACTTAGTCTTAAATTAAACTGCTTAAATCTTTAACTTCATAATTTTCATTTTCATTAAACCTTTTACTGTACTATGATGTACTCTTGCTTTGTTTACTCTCAATGGAAGTTCAAGTCAGGGGTCAAACTTGTTATAATTGGTTCGCTTAACAAAAATTCACGCAATGAACTTTTTTTTAGGAATGTAACCCGTTCGTTAAGCGGAAGTTGCCTGTATATATACAGTTGGCGCCACGGGTTTTGGCGCGATGTTTTTTTTTCCATCTGTAGCACTAAAACAAGTGCAATACTAACATGTATGTAGAACCTACCAGCCTCTAATACTTTGTGGGGAGTCCTTTCCTTATCAGACAGCTCTCAAGGCGTCGAGAAACAGATTCAGCCAGTCTTTAGAGCATTGAGGGTTCTAAGTTGTCCCAAATGTCCTTAATCTCCTTCACAAGCTTTTCCACAGTTGCTGTGTTACGTCCTCGTCGTCTTCGTTTTATCAGTCCCCACACATTTTCAATTGGATTGAAATCTGGACTATTACTAGGCCAATCGTTTATGTAATCCACTCCTACAAATTCAAGCTATTCTTTGATTAGTTTTGCTGTGTGTGCAGGGGCACCATCCTGCATGAACACCTCACTCTTACAGGCATCAAAGCAGTCCTCGAGATGGTCACACAACAGTTCCAAATATGATTTCTTGTTCACTGTTGTGTTTTTAGGTAATATAACCAGCTTGCCCACACCATAGTACCCAAATGCACCCCATACCATGACACTATCAGGATGCTTGACTGTCCCCTGTGTGTACTTGGGATGGTACAGGTCCGCACCCGGACGGAGCTTAACCTTACCTCCTCGGTTCCCAGTAACATTAAATGTAGCCTCACTCGTCCACAAAACCTTCTTCCACTTTTCATTGTCCAAATTTAGATATTTCTTACAAAATTTCACACGATTGTGTTTGTTTCTCCATCAGAAGAGGTTTGCGTCGTGGTGCCCGATGCTCATAAGACAAATCGTCCTTGAGGCAGCATTGTATTGTCCTAACAGACACATCTTGCAGGAGTTTTGGAGTTTTTTCTTTCAATTCTTTAGCTGTTATCCTTGGTTCAGCTTCCACCTGTCTTTGGATAACCTTCAGAGTCCTTTTTTATGTCTTTTTAGCTGGTCCAATCCTCTTGACTTGGAGTGGGGGATAATCACCTCCCGCTGTCTTGCATTTCTTTGTCCATCTCTGGACACTGTGCAAGGATACTCTGGTCTGGATCGATATATCCTTGTTAGTCTTTCCTGCCTTATAAAGTGAGCTTATTGCTGCAATTTTCTCCCTTGTGAGCTCTGAGCCTCGTGGCATTATTACAAAAATCCCACAAAAAACATAGGACGTCAGACCGGATAAAACAATTGATGCGGTCACGACTAATCAAAAAAAAGCAACCGAGTTATTCTATAGGCAACTGAGATCTTTATTATCTGCACGTGGGTTTTAAGCTCAGCCTACTCTACCATGTGCTTTCATGCCAATACCAGTGTCGGTTTTCTTAGGTGTAAAATGGGGGTCCTTAATAATTCGTCACGGGTATTGGCGCACATTTTTCGCGCCAATACCCGTGGCACCGACTGTATATATGTATACATATATATATATATATATATATATATATATATATATATATATATATATATATATATATATATATATATATATATATATATATAGATAGATAGATATATATACACCATATATATATATATATATATATATATATATATATATATATATATATATATATATATATATATATATATATATATATATACACAGATATTTCTTTCATTTTATTATCCTCCATGCTTATACATAATGAAACCTAAGCACTTGTATTTTTGCATTTCCACTATTCTTTAATTTGAGTTAATTACAAATTTCTTAAGTCACTCAACTCTTATTCTAAAAACACCCTCAAAATTCATCACATTATTTAAACTTCATCAATAAACGTTATACAACACAGTAATAAAAGTGAAACATAAAAACTTTGCATGAAAATACTTACTAATAAGACAAGACTGTGTGTGTCAGGACTGTAGACACAACTACTTGCATTACAGGCTTTTTTGAAGGGCTTGTGAACACTTTCCATCCGAGCACTGAAAAAGTGGAGGTATGATAATGTTTCATTATAGTAATCCTCACACAATGAAAGCTAATATGTAGCTTTCTGATTTTCACTGTTTACCAAATCTTCTGAATGATTATCCATTTATACAACATGCCAGAAAACCTCCACTGGATGGTTCACGCACTCACACATCATTCACACTCTTAGCCAGTGGTAAAATTAAAAAACTTTTAAGAACCAGTTCTCTCACTACCACAAGACAATTATAACTAGACCATGTGGCTAAGTAGCTTAGTGGTAACAATTAATAAAGGCAAAATAATAGTTTATTACTATTTCAGAGAACTGTTGGTTTTAGTCACATTTTTTAACTATTCATAAGGGATCCACCACAATAAGTTATAATTAAAAGGTGTCCATGGGGAAAAAAAGGACACCTGATTTAAGCTAAGCTGGTTCTCAGGATTAATTAAATTCCCAGAACAGTTTCTTACAAACCATAGTGAATCAGCTGTATCCCACAGCTGTTCTTAGCCTCATCAACCCCTAATGAAAGGAGTAATATCGTGGACTATTGTACTAAGCCTTAGGTGCTTTGGCATAGCACATACATCTATAGCAAAGCCTGACAGCATCCACCAATACAGCCCTATCCTTTACAATAAGACAACAGCAGTTGGGTGGTACTTCTTACAAGAGCGCCCTGCACCCTAGCTAGCTACTACACCAATGAAGCCAAGTGACCCTCCACCCATCCCAGGGCACAACAACAGCATGTCAGTTTCATGCACTTACCACTACTGCTCTTTGTCATGAACAGTTTTATGCACTTAACACAGTTGCTCTCCATTCATCCTTAACATACATAATCCCTCTTGCTTGTTGCACAATAATTTCTCTGTTCAAATACTCTCTGTTCAAATAGGTCTCCCTTTTAACCTTTCAATATGCACATCAGACTGCATTATTCTCTTCACTTAGTTATGTGAAAATTCTGCCCAAAGAAATACTGGCATAATTTATTTTTAATCACTAAGCAATGGGTAACTGGCACTCCCACAGGAATTCCAAAGGCAAACCTCCCTTTTATTTTTAATTATAATTCTTTTAATACAAATCCCATGATTAAACTTGTATTATAACAAGTGCTTAATCTTCTTTCTTACGGTAATTTTGCCTGACTCATTATTTTTGTTCAGCTGGTGATAAAGGTTAAATAATAATAATATATATGGGGATGGTTGTGTGTCATCTGTCACAGGAGCTACAGACCTCTGCGACACTCATCAAAGGGTTTAATCATAACAGAATTTTTCAAAATAAACAAGAATTATAAGGCAAGTTTTCTGAAAAGGTAATGTAACTTACTAGTCTCTAATGTCCTCTGGTACTTCAATTTCTACTCTTACAAAGGTCTTTGCTGTAACAGGAGGATTAACATTTCTTGGCCGCACCTTCTCGGAGGGAAAGATATTTTCACCACTTGGCATTGAAACACCATTTAGCTCTACTACATGGAAATCACCTTTGGACATCTGTTGAAAAAGAGAAAAAAATAAGTTTTTACATCATTACATACAAGGTTGCTTGTATGTTATGCCTGCAAATTAAGAAATTATCATGTACATGCACAATGCTAATAAACTGACATTCTTGGGAAACCTATACAATAAACAAAAAATAGTACTATACATAATAAGGTAACATCCTCCCAGATATATGAGTGAGTTATGTTCCTGAAAATGCAATCATGGAGGAAATGATTGGAATGTGTTCTAAAACATTCATACATATCCCCTAAAACACAAAGACCATGAAACACCATATTCAAATATGTACACTTATTGCCTAAAGTAATAAGACACGTTACCTCAATAAAATGAACAAGAATAAAGTAATAACATAAGATAAACAAAAGATAATTTTTGTAATTACTCTCACTGTAGTGTCAAGTCCATTGGTCTCCCCTAAGGCCGCAGGACTCCTTGCCCTGAGGCACCATCCGAGGCTAAGGAGCATTGTGACTGTGTATAATTTCATTTTCCTTTTATTACTGTTGTTATTGTTAGTATTATTATGAATATTATTACAGGTTGGACCTTCCAAATCCAGAATTCCGTAATCAGGCAAATCCTATAATCTGGCATAATTTTAATTAGTGGGAATGATTTAAACTTCCCGGAATAATGTGAGAATGCTAAGAAGAATGCTATGACATGGCATGTATGTGTTTTTCTGTATCCTTCTGCATGCATATTTACTTGTACAGCTAACATATATCATATTGAAACATGTTACCTTTATAATACAGGCTTACTAAGACTATGTAGGGTGTTTTAGGGTGCTTACTTATGGACCACCTGTAGTCTGGAATTTTCCATAATCCAGCAAGCCTCAGGTCTGGCAGTTGTTGGATTTGGGAGGTTCAACTTGTACTATTATCATGATGTATTACTATCATTATCTATTATTCTCATATATGATGCATCATGTGTTTATATTTATTATCACTGATGGTGTTGCTTTGTTCAGTTAGTCACAGGCTGCCCATCTTCCCAGACAGTCAGAGTTCGACTCTTTGATATCTGTCATGTCACAAGGCTACGATCATTCAGTCACTGCCCATGGTGGCGCATAATGTTCTTAAGGATAGTCCAGGGGGTGGAACAACAATCACTGTGTAAAATTTTGCTGTAAAGAACGTGACTATCCCCACAAAAGCTGGCTAGTAAATGACTATTATTGTGTCACAAGTCATCCCACATATAAATTAATGAAGAAAAATATAATAGATATAAAAAAAAAAAAAAGATAAATTCTATAATTGATGATTGTAGTAATAATAGCATTGATGATGAAAATAATAATAATAATAATAATAATAATAATAATAATAATAATAATAATAGTAATACTGATGATAATAATAATAATAATAATAATAATAATAATAATAATAATAATAATAATAATAATAATAATAATAATAATAATCAACATCCAAGTTGTTTTGTGGGAGCTGCTCATCTGGGATCTGTACACTCTCTCTCTCTCTCTCTCTCTCTCTCTCTCTCTCTCTCTCTCTCTCTCTCTCTCTCTCTCTCTCTGTGTTCTTTCAACATACCAATGCCTTTTCTGTTCTACCGATAGATAGAATATAGTTTCCTGATCAGTAGACAGATCATGGAACACACACAGTAAGATCCCCTGACTTAACACTGATGGATTTCTTCCTCTGGTGAACAAGAACAAATCACATTTGGAGAAAAGCTGATTCACTGCACTGAGGGAGCTGTAGAGGAGATAAGGAACAGCAGGAGAGAAATGATGGACTCTGGCAGTCAGCTGATTGACAAGGCAAGTGAATGAAATGTCAAGATGTCAACTACCAAATAGAGTTGACATCTGGAGTCAGTTGACAAAGCCTGTCACTTAAATGTCAAGGTATTTGTAGTGAGTTGTCATGTATGTTTTACCCATCTTTTGTTACTTGTGGGCACCAAATATTACCACTTTATGCTGTGCGACACCTCTCAAATACACAATAAGCCACGGAGGGAGGGAGGGAGGGAGGGAGGGAGGTGGGTGCCAATCCAGATGAGTGGCTTCCACAACATACAACTAACAAGTAATCTCTTGGAAAATATAGCATGCCACAGCATATCAGTAAAGAGCATCTTCAACAAAGTATGCGCCTTAACTCATGGGACACCATGTACTGCAGATTCTTTGCAATTAACTACTTCCCTACCATGCTGCAAAACAAGGTAAATATATAATCTACATAATAAACAATGGCTTCAGTGAAAATCTATCAGTATGATGTTATAAATCAGTAAACCACTTACCCGTATGGTGGCTTTCCAAAAGGCAGAATGAGGTGCACCCATGAGTTTGTCATAGATTTCTACTTCAGCTCCCTCAGGATACTCAACAGGTAGCGGTCCTGCTGCAGGAGCTAGTCTCACCCCAGTCATGGCAACCCGAGACTCTGCACACCAATCCCCCTCATAGCGCACCACAACCTCATCTCCAACCACATCAACCACAGATGCCTGAAAAAAAAATCATTTCTAAATTTGCTTATAACAACTTGCAAATTATCCTCAATAGCATTATACAATAACAGTGTAAAAGTGTGAGTTAAAAAAACAGGGATCTGTCCTCATCTAAATGTTGTATGATTTTCATTCCACCTGAAGCACTTTTTTTTCCTGACACTGCAAACTGGAATTCTTTAAATGCACCAAGGTGATTTATGTCTAAAATACAAGATGACATTAGAAAATTCGTAGACTAATATTTCCCTGAAATGCATCATCACATCAACCACAGATGCCTGAAAAAAAAAATAATTTCTAAATTTGCTTATAACAACTTGCAAATTATCCTCAATAGCATTATACAATAACAGTGTAAAAGTGTGGGTTAAAAAAACAGGGATCTGTCCTCATCTAAATGTTGTATGATTTTCATTCCACCTGAAGCACTTTCTTTTCCTGACACTGCAAACTGGAATTCTTTAAATGCACCAAGGTGATTTATGTCTAAAATACAAGATGACATTAGAAAATTTGTAGACTAATATTTCCCTGAAATGCATCATTTGATTACATGTGCTGTACCAAACAATACGCACAATAAATTATGTGCTTGTTAATTCACCAAAATTTTAGCTATTACTACTTTAAGTTATGACTGACAACTCATTAGTTATGTAAACATTCAGGATGCATCAACCATTGGCATCACTTTTTCTATTTATTTCTCTTTTTTTTAGAAATTCATGAAGAAAATACAGTGCTCTGGGCCCATACTCAACTATACTAAGATACCATCTCAGTCAGGAAGAGAACTTAACCTGAGGCTCAAATGTTCCTAGCAGGAGACTTGGATAAGTTACCTTCTTAAGACATTGACACCGCAAACTGTTAACATCCGCAAAACGCATAATGTTTTTCAAGGATTCTTGCAATGAACCAATGAAAATGTGTAAAGATGATATCTACAATAAAAATAGATTTATCTATTGAGTTTTCAACAATTAGCTGTTTATTTTGAGCTTGATAATTGAAGGTATTTATCTACCACTCTTATTGTCATCTTGTTTCCCTACGATGACCATATTTATTGATCGGATGGAACTTTAAGGATTGCACAGGCTGCTATTCCACCTCAGAAGATATCTTAGCAGTGAGATGCATCTTTAAGACTTGAGACATTGTCTTCAGGACTTAAGACTCGAGTTATGTCATTTTAATGATTAAGACAATCATTTCAAGTTAAGACAGCATATTGGTGTTTATAAGTAAAGTTGACTGTATTCCTAGTTTATGATGTCAAACAATGTCAATGGCAAATAAACTGCAATTTACATGATTATGCTTGTTAGCAACATCCATAAAATAAGTATTGTGTAATCTGAACAGTATATTCCAATGAAAAGTAACATTAATGCCAGGCGGCAGATCCACTTCACATGCACATAATGTATGAACCTGTTCTACATCTAACTGATATCAGTGGTGTAAATATGAATGTTCCACACAGTTTAAAATTAATATGTTAGGAAAATACACTTTGCAGTAAATAAAAAAATTAAAATCTGAATGCAAGCTTTTGAGAGAGAGAGAGAGAGAGAGAGAGAGAGAGAGAGAGAGAGAGAGAGAGAGAGAGAGAGAGAGAGAGAGAGAGAGAGAGAACAGGTAGTAGTAGGCAAGAATCCATCATACAGAACAAAATGAAGCTTGCTGCCAAAGCCCAAGAGCCTGTAAGCCAACCAGTTTCTTCTGATGGAACAGAATACATCTGTCTTGTTTCATGAATGACTGCTCAACAACTTAACTCAAAAGCTGACAACAAATACTTGATAAATTTAAGTTTCTTAAATCACATGCATATATTTCTTACCCTTAGAAATTTATACAAATTTCTTTCTTGTGTGTCTCTAACACTTATCCCATGGTAGAAATTACAGTTAATGCAAACAAATGATGTCTTACTGAACTATTCTTGTTGTGTAATTAATCACTTTCTTAGTGATGCAGACTTGTGACATTCCACCAGCGATAGCAATAAACAATGTGGAACGAGCTTCAAAATTATGTAGCAATTGCTGAGTGCAGTTGTAAGAGATCAAGAAATAATGTATCATCTTTACATGGCTAGGTTTTGAGCACATTACTGAGCCTAGGGAAAATAATAGAGTGCAGTCTCACTTAAAGGCTTGATAATGCTTCAAGGATTAGTAAAATCAGATGTTAAAAAGATAAACAACAATGTGGTTTAAGCACCATTTGGATGTAAACATAAATCCTACTCAATAAAAACAGTGCTCTGATTTCTTCAACTACCAAATGTCAGCAAAAGTACTCACTGTTTCATCCCCACATCTATGGCCCACACATGAAAAAGTGAACAAGACAATAAAATATAAAAATGCTCATATATAGATGACTATTAAAAATCGATATTCCGGAACCATCCATTTTCCAGCATGACTGTCAAAGTGCCTTTTTAAATTTACCACGTTGGCTTGCCATTGTTTTCTAAAGGGACTGTTGTGATGATGCTGTACTACAAAATCATGTGTTTGGTCCTGCTTGCAACAGCTAACATGCATTTGTTCTCATTTAATCATTCATTTACTACGGTATAGTCCAATAATAGATTCGGCAAAGAAAAGAGGTGCAAAACACAAACATCTTGTGCAGTTCATTTGTTTTTCATTTAGAGTTAAATTCTCTTCTTTTAAAGCACTATACCAGTACTCCATTTCTGTTAAATATATACAGCATATACAGGTTGAACCTTCTATATCCGGCAACTTCTAGACCAGCTTGCTGGACCAATGAAACTTCCAGACTACAGACGATCATTAAAATAATGCAGAATACCATCCCTTGTATTCTATAATCATACATGATCCCAAACTGTTCTTATTACATTATAAAATCAAACAAAAAATATCACTAACAATGAGTAAATGATTTCCCTCTTTAATGCATTAAGTTATCATTATAAATAACTGTCGGAAATGGTATCATCAGTTTTCCCAAACTCAAACAAACCTTGCCTCGTGCAGCCTACACGTGTCGGGCTGTTGGCCGTAATCTTCCATACACATAAATAAAACAATCCAGATTTTTTGAAAATCAGGCAGTCCTCAGATCCTGAAGTTGCCATATTTTTGAAAGCCAACAGTATAAGTATTAAATCATCTGACCCTTCTTATTAACTATCATGAGTCTCTTAGGTATAAAATCATAAGGTTTCTCAAAATAATCAATGCCTATAACAGTGGTCGACATTTTCCTGATTTTGTCAATAAGCTGAGGTACTGTAGATGTGTCACATATTACAAGGTACTCCTTCATATGATTCCAACAGTTTTCAATTCAATTCATATCTGAGGAGCTACCTGGCCAATCAAAAAGCTAGATCTTTCAGCCACTTTGTCACTTTTTTTTTCCCTTATGGCATGGAAGTGGGACTCATGCAAATCATGGAAAAAAAGAGCACATCATCATTCAACATCTGAAAATAAAGAATAGTTTGCATTGTTTGATTCTTAGCCAAAAAGTACAGTCCTACATCTTGCCTCAGGAAAAAAGTGTTTTACAAGTGCATAGGCTTATTACTCTGTGTGTGTGTGTGTGTGTGTGTGTGTGTGTGTGTGTGTGTGTGTGTGTGTGTGTGTGTGTGTGTGTGTGTGTGTGTGTGTGTGTGTAGGGTTACCATAATTTTCTGCACGCAAACTGGGAGTCTTTAATTATGTGGTCATATTCACAATATAGACTGCTATGTGTAGGTACTATACTGTAAATTGATTTCATTTTTATTGGGAAAAAGATAATGCAACAGTATAATTTACAATATCTTTGCTTATGGAGATCGTTTATACTGAGAGAAAATGTCATTTGACTCCTTTTCTTCAGAGTAGTACGAAAAGATGATGCAATATTATCAGGACAAATTTACAAAGAATCTAGCATGCCAGGATAGGGGTTCAAATTGGGACTGTCCTGCCCGGAACATATGGTAACCCTGTGGAAAATATATATTTATAGATAAGCAAATATAGGCAACTCGATTTACGTGTGTCTGATTTACGCATTTTTGTTATAACGCGATTGAAAAAATATTATAATTAATTTAATTTGCGCGACTGGTTTGCTTATACAAATTTGGCCCAACCGCATTTTCAAACTGAGCACCAGACGCAATTTCAAACTGCGCGCCAGAGAGTTCCGTAGCTGGCCGTTATTGTCTATGTTGGTACAGACAACCTCCATAGCAACCTCCTGCTCACATACCAACCTTCATAAAATAGCATCCACAAAGATTCATTACTGTTGGCAGGTGGAGGTTGGTAGCCCGATTAAAAGTACTCATTGGCTGCCAGTAGCTGGATCCAAGAAACTTTGACAACGTCAGAGCAACCTCCTGCCGCGAAATGGCATCCATAAATGCTTGGAGGGACGGTAACGAGGTTGCTATCAGGTTGCTCTCATGTTGCTGGGAACACCACCTCTGAAGGTGGTGTTACTGTCTTATATATGCATTTATGTTCACAAAACAACATTTCTATTACCTTTTTATAAACCTTGCCCCCAAGAAAGGATTGTTTTGTAATGCATAAAGTGAAATCTTACATGGAAAACCAAAAAATAAAGCAGAGATGAGATCGGCCACAGACGAGGAGGAGACTCGCAGTGATTCAGCCACTTCTTCATCTTCTTGTGACCCTGTTTTCACCACGATATTTATGTTTCCACTCCTCTATTGCCTGCTATAATGGATATCATATCTTAGTATTCATATACGCTCATACCATAAGGATAACCTCAACTCCGTGGCATTGAGTTATAGTGAATTATTGATGAAATACATCAGAGGTTATCCTCATGGCATGAGCATATATGAATACTAAGATATGATATCCATTACAGCAGACAATAGAGGAGTGGAAACATAAATAACGTGGTGAAAGCAACACGTAAGCTAAAAGCGTCACAAGAAGAAGTGGCCGAGTCGCCGCGAGTCTCCGCCTCGTCAGTGGCCAATCTCATCTCTGCTTTATTTTTTGGTATTCCATGTAAGATTTCACTTTATGCATTACAAAACAATGCCATTTCGTGGCAGGAGGTTGCTCTGACGTTGTTAAAGTTTCTTGGATCCAGCTCCCACTCTTCTTGTGCCTCATTTGCAGTTTGCCACCACCGAGTACAGACGGAATCTCTTCAATCTGCCTACAATTCACCAAGATGACCCCAAAACATCCTTCATCTTCTGCATGTGGGGTTATTTTTGATAAGTGGATTTTTGATAAAGTGGTAAAGCTCAGAGGAAGATGGTGACTGATTGTGGTGTGAGTGGTGAAGGCAGTGACGCAGTGAGTGTTTTGTTTACATATTCTTTGTTTTGTGGTTTTCTCTTATTATTTTTTGCTTTCTCTTATTATTTCTTGCTTTTCCCTTTACTTTGAATACACTTCTAGTATTCAGAATGGTAAATAATAAAAACATGTTAATTTTGCCAAATCAATAGGGTATTTTGTATAAATCTTTTGGACCACATCCCGCATCCCCCCTATTATCTATTGTTTCTTATGAGAATTACATGTTTTGTTTTAGTCGAATTTTGATATACACGATGTCTCTTGGAACGCATCTATCGCATAAATTGAGAGTTACCTGTATAGAAGTTAAAGATGTAAAAATGGGGAGTTTTCGGAACATTCCACCAGATGTCACCGCTGCTACGTGTCCCTATTTTTTTGTGATTACCTTGTAATTTTGCTATCAATATCTTAAATGCAGCATACTTCAAGTCTAAAATCTATTAATTTGGATTATGAAATAGGTACCTTTGACTGTCCTATATGGCATAACCCAGCTTACTCAGTAACATTGTGATATATGGGTAAAGTTATTTTTGTGGGAATTTTAGCATCTCTTTCATGAAGATCAAGATGTGGCAAAACAATCGAGGAAAGACTAAGCATATCACTGGATAGCTGTAGAGTGAGGAGAGAGAAATATGAGTAGTTTTCTTCCTCCTCATGGCACAGTGACATGGACATTACAGCAGGAATTAACTATTTGTCCAACAATGTGTTTGTTAAGTTAAAAAGGTGGCCAGCCCTGGTTGGGTTAGACAGCAACACTCTCGCCAGGGTACTCGAGTTGCCTATTCTTAATTAAAAAAAAAATTTCCATATAGTACTAGTAAGTTAATCTGTGTGGTTTGGAGTTTTAAGTGACACAGACATGTTTTCATGTTTACTGTCGACTGGATTAATACACTTCCAATCAAGGGGGTACTCTTTGAGAAATGTGGAGATGACCAAACAAATCTCAATGCCAGTTCACAAGAAAATCAACTTATGTACATTTTGTTCGTAGAGAGGGTTTGATTTTGCTTGTGTTATTACTGAGAAAGAATTATGTAGAAAAATATATTATAACGAATTATTGCATCTCTGTGTTTATAGAATGACACTGCAGGTATGTTCTATATTACCCCTGTGGAAGCGAACAGGATGCGTACATGCTGCCACCTGGTGACAACCACTAGTTCTGAAAACTCCCCATTTGCAAAAATAAACAAATTAATCAATTAAAAAATTAGAAAATCATCCACTGAGGACCACAACCACATTTACTCAATAGTCATCACAGAAGACGATATGTTCACCTATAAGTGATAACTTACAGGTGAACTTAAAATTGGAAGAAGTAATCTATCTGATTATATATTATATCCAAAATTTGTAAATAGCATTTAAGGTTAGGCAACTAAACACAGATCTAATATGTAATCCCCAATATTTTTTTTACCTTTGCAATGAACAGCAAGCTTGGAAATCCAGAGTTTTTGTATAATTTTGTTGAGGTCATCACCTAACCACCCTCCCTGCCTTGCCACCAGCCTCCAGGATTGTTCGTCATGAGGAAAAGAGAAATTATGTTGAAACTACAAATTTAACCAAAACACAGTCATTCAAGCAACACGCTTTCATGGAATTTCAATGTTTGTGGCACCTCATTTCCCCTTTGCATAACAAAATAGTCAGGATTCATATCTTTCTATATATAACTTAACTATTATCCAAAATATCAAATGCTACACAATATTTATCATTAACCAATACAATTGCACTATAGATAAGGTGAAATCATCCAATAACTGTTATGGGCAGGTAAATCATATCTATATACACTGGCAAGCCACTCTAGTTAAGGAAATCCTGGTGGCTGGTCATGATACAAGGCTAGAACCCCAAATTCTTTTACTTAATCTCAAGGTGATCAAAAGTGACAGTGTGAAAGAAAACAATGCCAAACTGTCACAACCTAACCAAGGATGACCGAAATTTTGGTTAGTCTCATTTGATTCCTTGCATTACAATACCATTCAAACACTGCTATCAGACAGCCCTATGTAGAGACACAACCTTGAAGTATTTGCACCTTAAAATTCACCTCAAATGCAGACCTAATTACATACAGCCTGATAAAAAAAATTTTCTCCTCCCCAAAGCTTTCAGAGCCCAACAAATCTCGCTCCAAGACTAATCCCGGACTCCTTTGAATATACCATTACAGGCCAAAGTTAATCCAGAAGGCAAGGTAGAGTTCCGTAGTTAAGGCGCAAAGCCACACCCCTGCATGTTCAATCTTGCTGTGCATCAGTTGAAATGATCCTTAAATAGCGACTAATCAAGTGGCTTCCTTTCCTGCATGGCACAAACCTCTCACTAAAACTGCACGCTACCACTGCCATAAGGCGAAACCAACCACATAAGCACCTAGGCAGTAACGAGATGTCATGAGGGAGTGTTCTAGAAGCATAAATTAAAGTTACAGTGAGGAATAATACTAAAATACATGTTCTGAAGCCACACAACTTGTACATACCACGGCGCCCTATTCGCCACGCCCCCAATATGAATGAAAAGCGTCAGAGAACTAAAAGACAAGATGATAGAGAGGAAAGCAAAGGCGGAAACGGGTGAAAATACCTTGTAATAAGCTCCATGAGGCCCAAGAACCTCCACCCCGAGCTCGTCCATCTTGCCACCGGCTGGGGAGTGCTGAGAGAGCCGCTATTCTCTTATTTCTCGCTAATGTTGTTTCGTCCGGTTGTCACACCTGCAGTTATTAGAAGTCCTTATCTTCCTCTACCGTCTACTGCCGTTTTCGGTAGCGTTGTGCCTTTATTTTCATCTCTACAGTGAAAAAATACGTGGTGTTTTGATGGTTCTCACTGCTGAACACGCCTCGCAGCCCGGCCGCTTCTTGAACCAATCAGAAGAGAGCTTTCACCACCCCTTGGCCAATCACAACGCGGCATCAACAGTAAAGGGAGAGTATCTATAGAAGTTATTGCAATATTTGTATTATCATTATCATATAATTAGTATAACACTTAACTCATGTTTTTTTATATATTAACAAATCATAATCTACTGCAAACGTGAGCTCGTACGTCATAACGAGTAGGTAATACACGTTCTGGTCAAGACTCGCGACTTGGCACAAGGGAAGCCTGTGATTGGCAGTGTTGGTCATTTAGTACTTCATAAGTTCATACACTCTACATTTTTATTTATGATAAGTACTTATCTTTATATAATCCATGCCAATTATTCTTCCAGCAATCCGTCTCATTCATTAGTGTTCATGTATGTTCCGTTAATGGCCAAAAATAAATATGCCATATCAACCGTAAATATCTTGTTATAGCAAGGAACTACGCACCATATATCGTGATGGATTCACTGGGTATAGCAATACCGTAATGACTACCACATTCTGAGGAATTGTTGTGATATTAAAATAATGTGCTTGAAGGTTAAGTTCCTGAGTTTTGTGTCCGAATTATTCTTGTAAGTTTCTTTTTTTTTTTTTAAGTATATAGCTACACAAGTAATTGATGAAGTTTTTAAAACTAAGCAAGTAGAATATACGTATATTATAAAGAGAGTCCATTTCATCTTCAACTCAAGTTTGTGGACGTGTCCTAAACACGTATATTCATCATATCTATAGCTTAAAAAAGAAAAAAAAATCCAACTTTTTCCACTCTCATTTGTCGATCTCTTCTCTCATTAAAACCTTTTTTTTTTTTTATCTACAGTTAGCAATTTCTGCCATGTCTTGATTCTTTAATTTCTATATTTACCTATCTATATATTTACGGCAGGGTTACCATACCGCCCGGGACAAGACAGTTTCAATTTTGAACCCCTGTCCCGGCTTTTCAGACGGTTCGTAAATTTGTCCTTAAAATATTGAATGATCTTTTCTTACTACTGAATATAAAAAAAAAGGAGGAAATGACATTTTCTTTATATGCAAACAAATTCCACAAGCAAAGACAATGTATTATACCGTTGCACTATCTTTTCTTACTAAGAATTATATATATATATATATATATATATATATATATATATATATATATATATATATATATATATATATATATATACTGTGAATAATGCCTAATTTATTTAAAGACTGTTTGTCCCAGTTTGCATGTCGAAAACTATGGTAATCCTACACACACACACACACACACACACACACACACACAGTAATAAGCCTATGCACTCGTAATACACCTTTTTCAGATGCAATTTGACACGGGGCACCCCAGACATGGCACCACATGTCAGTCACAATAGCAGGCGGAAAGCGGGGGCAGCTACTTATCGGTGATGTCTGATTAAATAAAGATGGGTGAACACACACACACACACACACACACACACGAGGTAGTTAAAGGTTTAAGCACTAGTTCTATAGTTTCTGCTAAGTGCCGCCCATCCACGAGCATACACACATACGCACACACACAGGACAGTTGAATATGTGACAGTGTAGCTACTGTTAACATTACACAATATCATACCATAGCATACACCACCACCACACCACACCACACTACACCACACCATACCATACCATACCACTACACACCACAGTTTCCTCTGCACCTCAACAACCCGACACTCCCCAACATATAGCCATCGCCCCAGCCCCGTCCGGCAACTGTTACCGGAACAATTTCACAGGACCGTGGGTGAAGGAGGAGAAGGAGGTGAAGGGGAGAGGTGGGATATGAAAGGGGAAGAAAGAGAAGGAGGAGGTAGCCAGCACACACACACACACACACACACACACACACACACACACACCGCGTAGTGTAGTGGTTAACATGCTCGACTCACAATCGAGAGAGCCGGGTTCGAGTCCCGGCGCGGCGAGGCAAATGGGCAAGCCTCTTAATGTGTAGCCCCTGTTCACCTAGCAGTAAATAGGTACGGGATGTAACTCGAGGGGTTGTGGCCTCGCTTTCCCGGTGTGTGGAGTGTGTTGTGGTCTCAGTCCTACCCGAAGATCGGTCTATGAGCTCTGAGCTCGCTCCGTAATGGGGAAGACTGGCTGGGTGACCAGCAGATAACCGTGGTGAATTACACACACTGACATACACACTCATAATAATGATAATAACGCTGTTGCTGTTGCTGCTCCTGCTGCTGCTACTACTACTACTACTCCATCACACACTTATTTTTCCACCTATCACTACACATTATGCATTTCAGGTTCAAAACAGTAGAAAATACCCGGGAAACAGTAAGAATTGAAGGAAATAATGACGAGTTGACACCGGGAGAGACGGGGATGATGAGGGAGGTGTCTTGGTCCGGGTCATGGTGGGCGCCAGGCGGTCTGAACGGGGCTATACTTTACCTAGTATGGCCTTGCCACCCGAAGTTCAGCCAGACTGAACAAGAGATGGACAGGCCCAAGAGTTAACACAGTAATGGGATATTTATTTATTTTGGTGGTTGATTCTGGCTTTGCTTCACTCTCTGGATCTGGAAACACAAGGAGTGTAGACAAACATTGGTGGGCTGACCCTGGGGGAAAGGCACGGCTGAGGTGCCTCTGTGGCCCAATATTTATGCAGGTAATTCATTTTAAAATATTCGAGAAGAAAAAAGGCACTCAGACTGGAATGCACTACATTTTCAGACAACAAATACTTTAGCTAATAACTAAAACATAATAACGTTACCGGATCGATTGTTTACAAAGCGTAGTCCAACGAACAGTATATAGGGGAAGGTGGGGAAAGACGGATCCATGACGTAAGACGGAACCCCCATTCTAAATCCAAGCATAAAAGGCAAGTTTCAAAATTTAACTCCTAGATGTCCTTCACGTCGCCCAACAATAACGTCATCACTGCCAGTAGGCACGCTAAGTTTCCCTTCCACTGCACAGGGAAAAATTTTTTATTTTATGCAGTACCGATGTTATATGCACAAGGAAAGACACTGCTTGCATGTTTTATATTGAAATAATTATCATAATGATTTAATACTGATGCTATATATGCCAATCAGTGTATATATGATGTATATATGTCATAAATTGGCATAGTAAACATATATACTTTGGTAAACATTTCGACATTTGAATATTTACTAATGGGGTAAGATGGAACCCCATGAAAGAGTAAGGGTGAGTTTGTTGTACTAATTGCAAAAGCTGGGCTCATGAGCAATGTGCTGGGATAGATGATGATGATGATGATGCTGAGGAATAGGTTTTTGTGTGATTTATGTCATCAAGTTGTGCAGGATAGATGATGATGAGGCAGGTTTTTTTTTTTTTTCGTTTGATTTATATCAATAAATTTGGCTCATGGGCAATGTGAAAGCATTATGATGATGACAAAGAAGAGTTTTTATTTGTGCTTTATGCCAATAAGGATTTGCTTCTTCATATTCAGTTTGCGGGGTAAGATGGACCACTGAGGGTCCGTCTTACCTCATAATTTTATTTTGGGCTCAGTAAAAATAATTATTTTGTAAATTCTTGTGCTTCATTGTTTTCCTTTAAAAACCGTGATCCGGATGTGGACTTCGAAGATAGCATCCCAAAGCACCACCACAAACTCACAAACCCCCAAAAATTATATAAATATGGTTTCTAGATTCAATACTTTGTTAAGTGGTCCATCTTACCCCACCTTCCTTTAATTCAAATTAACGGGCCCACAAACACAACATAATGTCGAGAAGGAAAGCACAGTCATACTACATCATGTTACAATTTCTGAATACGAAAAAAATTTGCTTTCCAGCCAAATAAAGAAAACACAGATTCCTCGTCATATACGAGTACAGATTTTTGTTTTCTATACTGGTACTGTTAAAATTTTGAAATTGAAAATACAAATAAGTAGACTAAATTTTATGGAATACTATTACTTGGTTATGTTTTTCAGATATTTTAAGTGTTGTATCAAGCACTAACACAATCCAAAGTGCGCTAATTAAAAAGAAAAAGTATATTTTGTGTAATAACTTTAATGTTATTTTTTCTTTAAACCAAAACACACCTAGATTCGATTCTACTGTGGCTTGAAACTTGCTTTACTTTGCTAATAACAAATCAGTTATAAGAACAAGGCCAAATAGAAGTATTCGTAACCTTATACCAAGATTTTTTTTTTTTTTTTTTTTTTTTTGCATGTTTGGTGAGTGACTCCTCCTCCGCCCTCACTCTCACAGTCCATCTCTCCCATCCACCTGCTTCTACCCACCTCCTCCTACACCCGGAGTCACGAAAACGCCAAAAAATACATGCCAAACCTGAGAAAGTATATTAAAAGAATCGTAGCAACGGTAGGCGGCTGGGACAACCGAAGTGGAGCTTGGCGGGCGCAGGATGAAGCAAGAGCGGGACGGGAGCGGGCCTGGAACAGGGCAGTGGAGAGGCTACTGGACGGAGCAGGAGAGGGGCAGTGGTTGGTGGAGAAGGTGCTGGTGTGGGTGCGGGCGTCGGTGCGGTAGCAGGTGCAAGAGCGGGACGGGAAGGATCTGAGTGCGGTTACTGGGTGTGGTGGCCTTGTGTGGTGTAGTGTGGTGTGGTATGTTATGATGTGTGATGGTGGTGGTTGTGGTGGTGTGGTGTACGTACTGTGGTGTGGTATGGAGTGTGATGGTATTGATGGTGTGGTGGTGTGGGATGGTGTGTGATGGTAAGTAGTAGTGCATGGTGTGGCCATGGTGGTGGTGGTGTGGTGTGGAAGTGGTGTGGTGCGGTGTGGTGTGCTATTGTGTGTGATAGTACTGGCGGTGTGGTGTTGTGTGGTATGTTATAGTGTGTGTTGGTGTGGTGTGACGGTGGTGGTATGGGGATTGTGGTGTGGTATGGTGACTAGTACCAGCTGAACTGGCGTGTGTGTGTGTAATAATATTATTATTAATAATAATAATAATAATAATAATAATAATAATAATAATAATAATAATAATAATAATAATAATAATATTATTATTATTAATAATAATAATAATAATAATAATAATAATAATAGTAATAATACGGTTTATTAGTAATTGCAGTACATAAATACTGAAAATGTACGTATGGGAATTGAGGGAGACTTAAGATTAGAACCTTAACTTTATAGCTCGCACCATGGAGGAGATAGCGCTATGATGATAACGGTCAGTTCTTGGGGCCTTGAGTGGCATGACCACGTTTGTGTGTCGTGGGGCATGGATTGGCTGGGGCGCGTCAGGGAGATGTCGTAGCCGTGAATGGCGCAGCAGCCTCTATCCATCTTGACGAGGGCTGCTTGGTGCCAGTGTGGGAAGTGTGTGTGTGTGTGTGTGTGTTGGTATTGGTGGTGTGGTGTGGCGGTGGTGGTGATATGGGATGGTGTGTGATGGTAGTGGTGTGGTGTGGGTGTACAGGTAGTGTGGTGTGGTGGTGGTGTGGTGATGGTATTGGTGGTGTGGTGTGGGGTGATGGTGTGAGATGGTGTGTGATGGTAGTGGTGTGGTGTGGCGGTGGTGGTGTGGATGTGGTGTAGTGCTGTGCGGTGTGCTATAGTGTGTGATAGTAATGGCGGTGTGGTGTGGCGGTGGTGGTAGTAATCTGGTGTAGTGTTGTGTGGTATGTTTTATTGTGCGGTGGTGTGGTGTGACGGTGGTGGTGGTGTGCTGTGGTGTGGTATGGTGACTGGTACCAGCTGAACTGACGTGTTTCATTGTTTGATCTGCTGCAGTCTCTGACGAGACAGCCAGACGTTACTGAGCGAAGGGCTCATTATTTCCGATCTTCGGATAGGCCTGAGACCAGGCACACTCCACACACCGGGACAACAAGGTCACAACTCCTCGATTTACATCCCGTACCTACTCACTGCTAGGTGAACAGGGCTACACGTGAAAGGAGACACACCCAAATATCTCCACCCGGCCGGGGAATCGAACCCAGGTCCTCTGGCTTGTGAAGCCAGCGCTCTAACCACTGAGCTACCGGGCATGTGTGTGTGTGTGTGTGTGTGTATGTAATAATAATGATAATAATAATGGTGATAATAATCATGATAATGATGATGATGATGATAATAATAATAATAATAATAATAATAATAATAATAATAATAATAACAATAATAATGGTAATAATGATAATAATAATAATAATAATGATAATAATAATAATAAATAATAATAATAATAATAATGATAATGATGATGATGATGATGATGATGACAATAATGATAATAATAATAATAATGATAATAATAATAATAATAATAATAATAATAATAATAATAATAATAACAATTATAATCAACGATTTATTAATGCACAAGAGAGCTGAGAGGCTGAAAATATACTTGGAGGAGACATATATTAAAAACAAAGAATTCAAGAATATATGCATAACTTCAAACGTTACAAGACCAGCAGTTAAGTTAAAAAAAAAAGCGTTTAATAGAGGTCATTAAAAGCATTATATTATAATTATAAAGGTAGGAAGCGTTACATGAAATTGTTGGGGATTTTGTACTCATAAGGTGAAAATAAAAATATGAATCTGAATATATGTGACAAAGTTGACTACGAATTAATAAATTTGACAATATGTAGTAGGAATGGTACTGTTCTGTAAGGGTCGGTGGTGGGAGGTGGTATGGAGACAAGCTTATGCGGTAACATACTGTTAATTTTGTTGTGGCGGTGGGTTGTCAGGGTTGGAAGTGCTGGTATTTTGGGTTGTTGAATAAGTAGTTTGGTTGCAAATTGCTGTAACTGTAGCTTTGCGGAGGTCTGATACATGATCGTGAGTGCTCTGGCTGGGATGTCAGACCCATAGATCCTGTTATCCAAGAGTTTGGGCAAAGAATAAGCTATAACCCCTTAATTAAATTAATTATATATTTGCAGATTTGAGGATTTTCTTTTTTGTATATGAAGAAATTCCTGCCCCGCCCTTGGTCTTGTATGACTTGAGTACGGTAAGCACTTCATAAGGTTAGTTTGCAAAACGTTTTTTGTCAACATAGCAGGGTAGGGTAAACGTTTGTTGTGTACAGTAAGTACGAAACCGTTTTGAAAGCATACGAACATTACTAAATCATAAAAGTTTCAAGATATATTCTATCAAATATAAAATACCTTGTCTGAAATGGATTTAATTGGCCAACAAATAGTTGGATGAAAATTAAACGAAAAGAGATAGATTGATTAATAACTTTAATGAAAAAGAACGGAGGAATATCCAACGTAGGTAGATTTTAGCAGATATCATAGCAAGGCATATCATCCATATGCGTAAAAATCACATTCTCACTCGGATATGCAAATTCATTCTCATAAGTTAATACAAAATGGATATAATAAGAAATTTATCTAAGTAATAATTCTATCTACTCTAGCCCAATACATTGAATAATAGGAAGGTAGATCGCGGAAGTCATATTTCGGAGCGCGAATTGAGACAAGTGGCGATGAAGATGGCGGACCAGACTGTGGTGGTGCTTCGGAGAAACAGGCCGGGGACGAAGGCTGAGGTGTGTACTGGTGAATGTCCGGCTTATAGGGAACGTGTGAAGTATATGTGGAGTGTTTCAGCCCATTGCAGAATATTGTTGAGTGTTTCAAATGATACTAACAACCTTAGGCAGTCTCCCCATTGCTGCCCTCCTGGAAATGTGTTATTTAGATGCTGTGCTGACGTTCTCTTGAGTCCTGCTAGATATTTGAGTCTAGATTTATCACCACTTTCGTTGAGTAGGATAGGTTTGCTCCTTTCTTTAGTGTTTTACGGGTGTAAGTGTAGAAGGCTGAAGGGCGCGGCTTCCCCAACTCGGCACTCCCTTGCAGACCACTTCTTTGGTTTGTTGGTGTGTTATGGGGTGTTTTTGTGTGTGCCTGATGTTCTGCTGTAGTGTTTGGTAGGTGTAGTAGTGTGGTAATGTTTAGTTGTGGTGTGATTTTTTTTTTTATTAATGTGGAGTTGTGGTGGTGTATATAATTTGTGGCAATGTATTCTTTGATAAAGGTAAATTTTCAGATGATGGTATCCAGCTAAAATTGAGATGGCATTTATTGTTTTGTTAGATGTCATGGTATATCTAAATCATTGAGAATCAATATGAGGCTTCCCAAATGCTCCTGTCATTTGTCATTCCTTGTAAATTATGTTGGCTTAATTTGATATTACATTATATTTCGGTAAATTTGCAGTTTCACCTAATATCCCCAATCTCTACTCACACCCCCCAACCCCCTCCAGCAAGCTTGGGGGTCTGTGGGGAACCGGGTGTTTTGGGGGAGGGGACACATAGGAGTGATATATAGACTGAAAATCTAGGGAAATTTCCCTGCAAGTCAAGCAAATTTCCTAAATGTAGCAAACAACCAAAAGCCTATTGTAATCAGGGGGCTGTGGCCCCTTGAACTCCCATTATTAGTATATTCCAACACAACCAGAAATCTAAGGTAACCTAACCTAACCTAACCTATCGTATGCTATCCTATCCTATCCTAACCTAACCTAACCTATCGAAACATAACGTAACTCCCCAGAAAAGTATTAAAAATTTAGGGATATTTCCTTACAAATGAAAGAAATTCTCTTAGTATACAGAGAAATTGACAGTTGCCATAGTTATGTAATACATGCCTCATACACTTATATAGCTAAAATGTAGAGTAGCTGCACATAAAATATCTTAAGAAGTGGAGGGTCCAGCCTCTGAATGAGTGTCCAAGTCTTCTAGTGTGTCCATTTCCTCAAGATGAACAGGCGGCGCATGCTGTCTGGTACACTGTCACATTGACTGTGGTTTGTAGAAGCAAGCAGCAGCCTTAGGAAGTCGATCACTACACTTGACTTTGTAAACTCCCAGTATGTGTAAGTGCACTTTCCACATGTATCCTGCATGGTAGCCATGGTGTAAGTAACCCTCCCTATCAAAATCTAGGCAGTTTATCCCTCCCTAGACACATATGCACATATATGATTGGCAGGAGGAAACGATGACTTCCATGATTGGCAGCAGACAGGCGGATGTCATTAAACGTCAGAACATGTGACTGAGAGTCGTGCACCGAGACCGTCTGCACAGCATTGATAACAAACACATGAACACACTCACTATCCTTTCAATGACTGTGGAAACAGGATCCCAGCTAAAGACTTAGGTAAATCTTTGAAATTCCGTCCTGACCTTAATATTCGTTTGCGACAAGGTAATATGGGGTTAGAAATGCTCTTAGCAGTGTGATCTAGACCGTGAGACACTTCATACTTGTGTGCAGTTTATTGGGGGAAACTGCAATTAAACCTATATTTTTTCTAACTCCTTAAACAGTTTGAGTACCAAGTTAGTCTGATTCCACTATAGTACTTTTCTCCATTCTCTCCATGTGCTCAAATGATAACACACACCAATCTGCTCATCCTGTGACCTTCTCAAAGTGTAGGAATTATAGCTAATAATCTTCTTCAGAATTTTTATCGCTGGTGTGATGAAGCATACGAAGAGATGGATTCAACTCTTGTAGTTCAGCAGTATATTCAGCAAACTATTCGGTTGGATCACAACAATATTGATACCATCCTCAATGCCCCAGAGACTCAGGACGAGGGTGTGTGGAAGTATGAACATCTAAGGTAAGTGGACTGTGAACTCAGGGAAGCAGTTCTCCATATCATTGATATTAATGCTCATGATTATCTGTGAATATAAATAAGTTTTTCTTTTTTTTTTTACTCATTTAAGTCTTAAATTCTGTTATTCTGTGCATTATTTCTTTATATTATTGTTTTGCAGACAGTTTTGTATGGAGCTTAATGGACTGGCTGTACGATTGCAAGGAGAGTGCCAACCTTCAACGTGTACTCAGATGACAGCAACAGAACAGTGGATTTTTTTGTGTGCTGCCCATAAGACGCCAAAAGAGTGTCCAGCCATAGATTATACGCGCCACACTTTAGATGGTGCCGCTTGCCTTCTTAATTCAAATAAGTACTTTCCTAGCAGGTCAGTTGTTTTACCATAAAATGTGAAGTTACTGAGAAGCACTCATAATCGTAGTACTGAGCCCTGGATTAAAGTTAGTTATATTTACTAACATTTTTTGTACTCTGGTGTGCCAAGTTTTGCAACATCTTGATTTGCAAGACTGTGTTAATATTCCACAATCATGATTTCACACAAACATGAGATTAAAACCCCTTTAAAGTTTCCTTACACACTTTCAATGAGACTTTGATATTGAATTGTTACAAGGGCATGTTGTTTTCTGAGCTTCAAAGTAATTTAGACAAATCTTGTTAACAAGTCATTCTCAACTTTTACAAGTACAGTAAGGTCCCGGGTTACGTCGGTCTCGAGTTACGTCAAACTCGCACTTACGTCAGTCCACTATAAGGCAATTTAAGATTTAAAAAATTGAAAATTTATAAATCGTAAAGCGCGGGGTTTATTGTTATTGTTGGCCGCCAGGCGTCACTAGTGGTTATCTGCCACACCGCCCACCTCATGCTTGAATACAATAACACTCTACGTACCTCAGTTCCACCACACCGTCGCCCCTGGCAAGAGTGTTCCTACATCTGCGTTTGCTGACTATCTTAGTATCTTGCTCAATGGCACCAAAAAGAAAACTCCTGAGTGATAACAGTGATGCTAAGAAAAGGAAAACTATTACGCTACAAGAAAAAGCGGACATAATTAAAAGACATGAGAAGGAGGCAGCAGCTGTGTGTAAGGGAGTGAAGAAGAAAATGGGAAGCCCGTTACCATGACAACGGGAGGTTGACGACCTTGAGGGCTCACGCACCTATCACAACAATAACAACTCCGGAGCCTTCGCCTGGGCCACACGACACTCGCAGCTGACTTGCACCGTCTGCGCTTGTCTGCTGATCCCTATTGCCCTTTCCTATTGCATTTCCTGCCCCGCTGCCCACTCTTCTACTCCCACCGCACTGCACTACGTTCCCAGCTGTCCGCCCTGGGCGTCACAACATTCGACCTGCCCACCCTCCTGGCAGTCTCAGGCGTCCATCCCTCTGGCAACATGCAGTCCTTCGCGTTCGTGGCCCTAATCAACAACAAAAACAAGCTTGTGTTTCATATTCCTACATACTTGTAAATAATATAACAATATAACCTTTTACTTATATAACGCTTCTACTCCTACCGCACTCCACAAAGCTCCCAGCTGTCCGCCCTGGGCGTCACAACATTCGACCTGCCCACCCTCCTGGCGGCCTCAGGCTGCCCCTCTCAGCAACCTGCAGTCCTTCGCGTTCACGGCCCTAATCAATATATTCCTACATAGTTGTAAATAGTATACCAATATAACAATATAACCTTTTACTTACCTGAATAACCATAAAAAATTATTGGTTGAAAACTCGATAATATGCTTTGAAAGTACAAAAACTCGAGTTACGTACAAAATCGACTTACGTCATGTTTCAGGAACGTAACTCTGACGTAACTCGGGACCTTACTGTATTCCATTCTTTCCATGAGTGAGATATGATGCTCTGTTTTGTTGCTTTGATTTTGTATTGTTGTCAATCTGCCTGCAAACTCTGTAGTTCTTATGTACTGAATGTCATCCATGCCGAGCTTTCATGTTAAGCAGCCACATGGATGGGTGGCTCGGTTTCTGAATGCAAAAACAGTGTAGTCTCAGCAACCAAGCAGTTATTGAAACATGGCAAAACTTGTTCATCTCCAGAGGCAATTAAAGTTTTCATTTTGTAATATAATATTAAATTTTTGCATTCTTTTCCAGAGTGAGCATTAAGGAGTCCTCTGTAGCAAAGTTAGGATCAGTGTGTCGTCGAGTCTACAGAATATTCTCACATGCATATTTTCATCATAGACAAATCTTTGATGAATTTGAGGTATGTACAGCATTAGTCATATACTTAGATTACTTATTCTTCTTTATCTAACTGATACAGTATGCAGTTAAATAATATTAAAATACAATTTCCAAGGTTAAAATAGAAATTCTTCCAATATATATGATTATAAGATTTGCCTACTTAACAGTTTGTAATTTTAGTTAGGCACATATGAAGTTTTAAAATAAACCATGTGATTATGAATGATGGAAATTCTTATTCTGAATATACTTTTTTATTGTAAATACATAAAATTTTTGCTTAAACGATATGATGTGATCTTTGTCATGACTATGAAATTTCTGTTTCTGATATACCCTGCTATAGAATTAATGGCAAACAGACAGCATTGTGATTACATGATTATAATGTGGGTTGAATTGTTGCAATATCTATTAATTTATGCTTCTATTGGCTTTTCTTCTAAAGTATCTCCATTAAATTATTACTGTAGCCTGTCTCTGAACTTGAAAACATGTCTCACCCTGGATTCCAAGATAGCAGTTTAACCCGCTAGGTGTTTCTCACGTAAATTTACGTGCCTGCGTTGGGTACGCCCAGAGGTTTCTCACGTAAATGTATGTTTTACGAATGTACAGTTTTTGCGCCAATTTTTTGCCTTGTATGGGCAGTAATTAGTTTCCTGGGAGTGTCTGGCATGTGCTTGTTATGTGTGCAAACACACAACAGCGGCGAGACACCCGCTACCACTGCAGAGAATGTGACATTGCTCTCTGCTTGGAGCTCTGTTTTGAAGAGTACCACACGCTGCTATGGTTCTAAGAACTAACTAGAAATAAGTAAATAGAAATAGTGCGAGGAAAAAAAAAACTAGTGTATCAATAATATAACCAAGTGCAAGCATTTTCACTGTGCGGTTCAAGAAATTACCAAAGGGTGTACAGGCAACCCCCGTTTAATGAAGGTTCACACAACGAAATTTCGCTACAACGAAGGTTTCATTTTACTACCATCTGCTCGTTTAAAGAACACCAAACTCGCTTTAACGAAGTTTTATCCAGGTAATTTTTTTCCAAATTTGAAAGCCTCACCATATCAAGCAAGCTGACCAGGAGCTGCTGGTACTAAGGCCTGCCTCAGGAAAAATCCTGTGACACATATAGAATAAAGATCAAGATCAAGATCAAGCCTCTCGTGGACAACACGCGCAACACTCACTCCCCAGTCAAAACATAACAGCGTCAGCAGCAGCTTGTCTTCCCTAGCTCAACTTACAACCAAAATGCCCTGCAATTGGCCTAGTGTTCGTAAGAAGACCAGGAAGTCTCTTGCTCTCCAAGTGAAGCTAGATATTATTCACAGACATGAGAGAGGCCAGAAAACTATAGCAGTGCTGGCCACCATCTTGACTCCATATTATACTGTCTCTATTTTCAAGTCAGCAGACTCTATTAAGAAGGCTGGTGAGACCGTATCTTCCTTGCAAGCTAAAGAACCACCTGAACTCGTGACTCTACAATGGATAAAATGGAAAGCCTTGTGGAAATGTGGTACATAAGTTTGTATGCAGTACAATGATGCGCACTTTGTTTACATTCCACAGGCTGCCGGTTAGTGTCTTTCTCGTTTCACTCTTCCTCCCTTCATAAAGTTAAGATCATCAACATTATAAAGTTACATACATACATACATTAGTGTACATTATAATGACTTAAATTAAACTACCTAAATGTTTAACCTCATAATTTTTACTTTCATTAAACCTTTTACTGTACTATGATGCACTCTCACTTTGCTTACTCTCAATGGAAGTTCAAATCAGGGGTTAAACTTGTTATAATCGGTTCGCTTAACGAAGTTTCGCTTAACGAAGTGTTTTTTAGGAACGTAACCCCTTGGTTAAACGGGGGTTGCCTATATTTATGTTTTATGGATGATTTTGTTTTGAAAATGAGTTTATTCAGTTTATGTATATAGTTTTATGGCATAAACTAACGGTTGTATGTAAAATATGCTGATTGACAGCGGATGAAGCGCATTAGAAGTGAAAGGAGCAGATGTGGCAACAGCACGGTTGGGGAAGTCCCGGTCTAGCAGCCTAGTGTGGGGATTTAAAAATGGCCCGCTGATCCATTTAAAGGTTTTCATTGTGTTTCTTGGTTGATTTTGGGTTGTTTGGGCTAAGAAAATTTTTTTTGATTTTTTGTAACCTCTGGTACCCTATATGTAAAGTAATGTAACACTTAACGGGTTAATCAAACCAAATATGTTCCTTTATTCTCTACATATATTCCTTATCTGACCGTTAAATCCTTCACTCCAGGAAACATTCATGTCCTGCTCACAATGCACTCCCATCCAATGGATATAAATATACATCTTACTCCACATCCAGCAGATGTGAATATAAGTCTCGTTGAATTCTAGCTTGCCATATCATGGATACATTTTCTGTGACATGGATGGTTTTAGGGAAAATAATATGAGTAACAAAATTGAATGGTAACAAAGAAGAAATTCTATTGTGAGAATTTTCTAGACATATCTATGACACACACACACACACACACACACCCGGTAGCTCAGTGGTTAGAGCGCTTGCTTCACAAGCCAGAGGACCGGGGTTCGATTCCCCGGCTGGGTGGAGATATTTGGGTGTGTCTCCTTTCACGTGTAGCCCCTGTTCACCTAGCAGTGAGTAGGTACGGGATGTAAATTGAGGAGTTGTGACCTTGTTGTCCCGGTGTGTGGTGTGTGCCTGGTCTCAGGCCTATCTGAAGATCGGAAATAATGAGCTCTGAGCTCGTTCCATAGGGTAATGTCTGGCTGTCTTGTCAGAGACTGCAGCAGATCAAACAGTGAAACACACGTATACACACACACACACACACACACACACACACACACACACACACACACACACACACACACACACACACACACACACACATGTGCGCACGTGTGTGTGCAGCCTCATGGCTCAGTGGTAATGGAGCAGAGTCTGTGTTCAGAGTTGGGTCATAGCGAGCCCTAGTTGGGTTTGAATCTGACTAGAGACTGGTCACCCCTGGAATTTTTCTGCTGACAAGTGGAGCAGTTACTGTCTCCCTGACCAGGGGAATGGGATGTGTGTTGTGTGAGGTAACAATCTTACTCAAAGATCAGTAATAATAAGCTTTGAGGTCTCACTGAGAGGGTAATGGCTGGTGTTTGCAGGTGTGCTCGCGGTAAATAAAGCCTTGGTGAATGTGCAAAGGGATGAGGAGTATTGATAAGTTAGGCATTACTACACACACACACACACACACACACACACACACACACACACACACACACACACACACACACACACACACACACACACACACACACACACACACACACACACACATATGAGCAAAATGTAATGTATTCCAACATAAATGGAGTGATATCGGGATTTTAGAACTCAACGATTACTTGAGGACAAGAACCCAGATATTGTGGGTCTTACTGAAACAAAACTGAGAGAGGGAGAAGACCTGATGAAGGTTGGAGAAGGGAAATATAATGTTTGGAAAAGAAATAGAGTAGGTAAGATGGGAGGAGGAGTGATGTTGCTGGTTAAAAAAGATATAAAGGTGGATCAAGTGAAAAAAGGTATGGGAAAGGCAGAAGTGCTAAAGATCAGAGCAGAAACTAATGAAGGAAAAAAGAGGCACTACATAGTGGTGTACGTACCACCTAAGACAAATGCATGGTCAGTACAGGAATATGAAGAAATGATAAGTGATACAGGAACATGTCTGGAAGAAATGTTGGGTGGCTGTGAACGAACTATAATGATGGGAGATTTTAATTGTAAAGAGGTGTGTTGGGAGGACTGGTCAATGGAAGGATCAGAGACAACATGGGAAATACACTATTGACACTGGCAATGGAAAATGTGTTAACTCAGTGGGTCAAAGAAGATACTAGGTTTGGAGGAGAGGGAGCATCGTCAAGACTGGACTTGGTCTTTAGTACAGAGCCAATGGTCATTGAGGAGATGAGGGTGGAGTGCCCTTTAGCAAAGAGTGATCATGCAGTTTTGGAGTTCAAGGTGATAGACGAAGAGAAATCTAGAAGAAATGAAGAATATAAAGTGGGAAGATGGAATTATGCCAAGACAGATTTTGGAAACCTAAAGAAATTCTTTCAAGAGACAAATTGGATGAAATTCAAGAGTGCTAAGGAGCAAATGAAAAGTGGAAGGAATTTATAAAAATATACAAAGAAGGTGAGAAAAATTTGTACCAATAAGACAACATAGAGAAGTTGGAAAGCAGGACTGGTTTAACGATAGATGTGAAAAGGCTAGAACAAGAAAAGAGGATGCATGGAAGAGGTGGAGAAGGAAAAGACGGATTAAGCAGTGGGAAAGTTACAAAAGAGCAAGAAATGAATATGTGTTGATTAGAAGAGAAGAAAGAAAGAAACAAGAAAAGGATATAATTGATAAATGTAAAGACCAACCAAGGCTTTTTACAGACATGTGAACAACAACATCAAAAATAGAAAGTATTGAAAGTTTAGAAGTAAATGGAGTATACAGTGAAGATCCCAGGAAATGGCAGAGGCTATGAATGGATGCTTTCGGAAGGTATTCACAAAGGAGACTGCTTTTGACAAACCACTGGTAATGGAACAGAAAGGGATTATGAAGGAGTTTCAAGTAACTGTGGAGGAGATCAAGAACATGATGGGGAGTTTAGAAGTGAGAAAAGCTGTGGGACCTGATGGGGTATCAGGATGGATTTTAAGAGAATGCAGGGAGCAATTGGCAGAAAAAGTTTGTGAAGTAATTGATGCCTCATTAAGGGAAGGTGTAGTGCCCCAAGACTGGAAAAGAGCTAACATTGTCCCAATCTATAAATCAGGTAACAAGAGAGACCCATTGAACTATAGACCAGTGTCACTTACAAGTGTGGTAGCTAAGATGTGTGAGAGGGTGGTGAAGACTAGATGGACAGACTTCTTGGAGAAAAATGACATACTTTGTGAGTGTCAATTTGGTTTTAGGAAAGGGCGTTCATGCACGACAAACCTGATATGTTACTATTCGAGGGTGATAGATGTAATACAGGAAAGAGATGGTTGGGCTGATGGAATATATCTGGATTTAAAAAAGGCCTTTGATAAGGTACCACACCAGAGACTGATCTGGAAACTTGAAATGGTAGGAGGAGTGCATGGCAGTTTACTAAAATGGATGGAAGACTTTTTGGTAGGAAGAGAAATGAGAACAATAATTAAGGACAGACCATCAGAATGGGGATTGGTGGAGAGTGGAGTTCCACAGGGATCAGTGTTGGCACCAGTAATGTTCGCAGTCTACATAAATGACATGGTGGATGGGGTGTCCAGTTATGTGAGCCTATTTGCAGGCGATGCAAAATTGTTAAGAAAAGTGAGATGTGACAAAGATTGCGAACTACTCCAGGAAGACTTGGACAGAATATGGAAATGGAGCTGTACATGGCAAATGGAGTTCAACACGACAAAATGCAAGAAAATAGAGTTTGGCAAGAGTGAAAGAAGAATCAGGAGTATGTACAAGATAGGAAATGAAGACATAAAACCAGTCATGAAGAAAAAGACCTTGGGGTGACAATTACCAATGACCTATCGCCAGAGAGACATATAAACAAAATAATTGGAGAAGTATTGAACTTATTGAGGAACATAAGAGTGGCGTTCGTATATCTAGATGAAGAAATGATGAAGAAAATAATTACTGCAATGATAAGACCGAGGCTTGAATATGCAACAATACAGTGGGCTCGAACTTAAAGAAACACATAAGGAAACTAGAGAAAGTACAGAGGGCTGCAACGAAAATGGTGCCTGACTTAAGAGATTTGACTTATGAAGACAGACTGAAAAGAATGCAACTTCCAACCCTGGAAAACAGAAGAAAGGGAGACCTGATAGCAATATACAGAGTGATGATTGGCATGGAAAAAATGGATAGGGAAGATCTGTGTATGTGGAATGGAAGAATGTCGAGAGGGCATGGGAAAAAACTAAAAATGGCCACTTATAGGAGAGATGTGAAAAAATATAGCTTCCCTCATAGAAGGGTGGAAGCATGGAATAGTTTAGACGTGGAAGTGGTCAACGCAAGGAATATTCATGATTTTAAGAAAAAGCTGGACATTAATAGATATGGAGACGGGACAACACGAGCATAGCTCTTTTCCCGTATGTTACAATTAGGTAAACAATTAGGTAAATACACACACACACACACATTTTAGGTAGAAAGAGATAAAGTATTTCACCACCTCTGCTACCAGTATACTACTCGGAAGCTTTCTCGCTACTGAGAAAGACTTATTCACTCACTCCCCTGAGGAGAAAGACCTCCTCGGCCAGGCTCAAAAAATCTTCCTGCATTTGATATGCAAAGCTAAGACTTCTGTGGGCCAATCTTTCCCCTGACACTCACTAAACTAGCTTACAATCAGTACTTCTACCTACCCTAAGTGCATGCATCATTATTTTATTGCTAGTATTATTACTTTAAAAATCAATTATCGTGAAAATGAAAGCAATGTAACCGGTGAGGTTGTGATGCATGTTTATAATTATCAGCTGATTGAACCCTGATTTAATACCATCTGATAATGAGAAGTAACAGCAAGTTCACGATCACAACAAAACACGTCTACACCCTCACTGTTATGGCAGCAGGAGGAAAAAGATTGAGGTTCACAATTACTTACAAACTACAAATTATAGATTATACTAAGAAGCATGTCAATAGAGCAGCAGCAAGGGCTTTTGGGCCACCACCTAAGGTAAAATTATATGTGTCTTTTGACAGCAAGCAACTAAAGATAAGCAAGGAAAGGTAAACATAACCTTTGTTGCCCAGTTCCACATTGACCAGAACTTGAGGATCACAAAGACGTGGATGGTAAATGAGAGAAATTCAGGGAGAAATGTTTCTACCAAAATGATAATACAAGAAGCCAGGAAAATAGCAGTATATGCTTAAATATACAAAAACTTTTTATCTTGATATTGACCTGCTGAAATGGTGGTGGGTCTTATATGCTCGTGCATCCTATATGCTGTCAAATACGGTAATTGAGGTGTTTTATTGGTGTGAAAAATGCACTGGTTTCATTGTGCAAATTTTTATACATGTTATATGACTATTCGGTGTAGTTTGATGATGGAATAATTGCTAGATTTAGTAACAGTGTTTGAAATTTCGTGTGCCTGCATACCTTGGATGTGACGTGCACACTTGTGACACTGCCCTGGGGCAAGAGAGTTAATTGGATCTCTTATATAGTTTGCAACACTTACCGAGATTATGGCTTGAATTTTGCTGAAAATCTAAAGAAAAAACAAATAAGAGTTGCTTTGGAATGTTGCAGTGTATTAAGGGAAGGTGGTATGTTCTTAGAATCATACCTCACTGATATTTTTTTCTGATCTTATGAAAATTTCCTAGAAATTAAGAACTTCAACTCAAGAGTTTCTTGAAATTTTTGGACTGTAAAAGATCTTCAGATGGTCATGGTAATTTCTTAGTCTGGAATTAGGTAATTCTGTCACCAAATGATGTTTGCAACAGGATGGGGCTATTGTCTATTTTTTGAATTAGCAGTTAGAGGGCATTTAACATTTATATCATAATGAGGCCCCACCCGCGAAAGGGGGATAACCCACATGACCCTACTTTCGAGAAAAACGCGCTCAAAGTTTTTCACTTTTTATGGTAATGAAAACGGTCACAATGAAAGGTCTGGCCCAGCTTTTTCTCGCTTTATGATTTTTATTATATAATAATAATTTTTAAGCTCACACCGGTACATTTTGTTTACCCCTATCCCGAATACCTAATAAAATATTATTCCTTTTATTATATTACTGATTGTAAGCATTCTGTGGTTGACTCTCATCCTTTATACTGGCTTGAGACAGTTAAGTTCATCATTAGGAAATCCTTTTTGTTCCAGATAATGCCCTTAGCGGATGTTTTCTTCCCCAACAGTTTCAAAGCACTTCTTGAGGCAGGTACAGGGACTTTCAACTCTCACAGCAGGAACTACCTTCTTGGACTTGATGGCAACGTATTCCTGGCCAGAGTCACGCCGTCTCTTAGCTACATTCTTGGCCCACATAGATATGGCGCCTTTCTTTTTTTAGCTGGGCCTCAGCAGTCCATTTGTCACGGTCAGAAGGTTGCTGCAGCACTTCTGTATAAGATGAATCCTGCGAGTTTCTGATACTTAGTCTGGCCAAATTTGTTCACCAACTTCCCTGACTTTGAACATTATTTTCGCCATCAGGAAGGTCGAATATTGCGATGTCGACACTTCCACAACAATTTCACACCCTTTATCTATGAGTTCCCTGCCATAACTCAAAATTGGCAACTTTGAGGGTTATCCCCCTTTTGCGGGTGGGGCCTTATATAATGTTATCTAGATTAAGTATAATTGAAATATTTTCCTGAACTGTTTAGTTTCACTATGTAACAAAAAAGGTTACATAAACATTGTGCAATTGTTGGGTCAGACATTGAGATGTCATATAGATCATATGATTTCAGGGATTCTTTTTTGGCATCCCGTGTCTCCTAAGACATTCTTACAGTTGTCTGAGACTTGCCTAAATGACCTTGGTATGTTGTTGCCATCTCTCTGCCGTCACAAAATTGTTTGGTCCATTGCTGTACAGATGTTTCACTCACACCAACAATTCTGGCTATATCCTTTGTAAATTTGTCTACTTTGTAGACTTATTATGGATGAAATTTCCATCCCTTGCCCCATACTGCCACTGGGCCACAATGTATGAAGGCAACTGGATGCAGAGGGAGAAGGGAAAGGGGAGGTAGCAAAAAACTTGCAAGCTGTCCCATTAGCTTGGCTGAAGGTTAACATATCAATGCCCCTCCTCTCTTTTTGCATGTGTGTGATAAATATTTCTGAAAAGTTCTTGCAGTAGAGCAGCTTCTTTGTTACTATTCGGTTTTATTTCATATTGTTTTTATTTTCTAAAACCATCCATGTCATAGAAAATGTATCCATGGTATGACACAGTAAGATTGATTAAACAGGACTTATGTTTATGTCTACCAGATGTGGATTGTACTAGGATATATATTTATGTCCATTGGATGGGAGCACGAGGGGAGCAAGATGTAAATATATGTCCCCTGGGTTGAGAGGGTTTATGCTCTTCCCATAGCTCAAAAGAAATACTGTTCCATTGTCCTGAAAGTTCCAAAAATGACCATTTGTCAAGGAGTGGATGAAATTGGCTTATCTTTATGATCAATCATGCATCATAACATGCATGTGTGGCTGGACATAGTAATAAACTTTATGTTAGCTTTGTATTTTTATATTGTTTTGATTTGCAATTGTTTGAATCAGTTGTATTTTGGGGATATCTGGGAAGTATTATGTCACACAAAGATGTTTTGGGTGTTAGTCTTGTACCAGTAACAGTAATTTCTGAGTCAATAAAAACCTAACTGTTAGGGTATAAGATTATGAAAAATTTAACTTATGGTACAAGCCAGTGTAATTATTTAAATCTTCCTTTCTTAAAAATGCATCTTGTATAGCAAGGAATATGCTAAGTTCATAGATTATTTAAATACTTTCATCTCCATTTTTTCTCTTCTTATGTTGATCTTACAGCTTTTAATTGCATCACTTAGTTCAGCAAGGAAATGTAAATATGATAATTGGCTATGGGAGGAAAGTGATATGAAAGACATGTTTGGATTTAAAACTTTATGTTTATGACTATCATAGCAAGTCATTAAGTAGATGAATATTTTAATCATGAGTACATGGATGAAAGAATGGATTGCTTCTCTTGATGTATGCAGGTCAACATTTACAAATATTTAATAATTTAAAATGCTGGGTCACTTTAATTCATGCATCATTTTAATGACTCCTTCTTTCCACAGACGGAGACCACCTTGTGTCGAAGATTTACGGTGTTTGTAACAAAATATAATTTAATGTCTAGAGACAATCTCATCGTTCCCATCCTAGAGGATGAGAGTGCTGGACATGGGGAATCGGAGGCCTAATGGAAAAGCATGTATCGTATTACATAGAATAATTAATACATAGTAATTGGTAAGCTTCCCTGGATTAATATCAGTCACACTACTATAGTATAGATGCAGATGATTTCAAGCTAGAATTTGTGTTTATATAAATATTTAAATTAACTGTACCATTTCATTCAATACTCAGTCTGATGTGTAGTGTAGAGCCTTTTACTGATTCTGTCATTTGTTTTCAAGATGAAAGTGAAATTAGTTGTGATTTTTAAGGGTTTTGTATTAAAAAAGAAAAAAAAACAATTAGTCAGATGTCTCTATCATTTAACATATTTATGAAAACAAACATCAAATACATTCCAGGTACACTGCAGTCACATGTGGATTAAAAGAACAGGCTTCATGGTCAGATGATTGTTGGGAAGCAGTTATCACATAAAACAATTTTCTACTTACAGTGATTGATTTTTGACATTTTTGTTTGGATGACAGCACATAATTTATTTGAGAAATTTTAGTGTGCTCTTGATTTGGATATAAGAACACACACACACACACACACACACACATATATATATATATATATATATATATATATATATATATATATATATATATATATATATATATATATATATATATATATATATATATATATATATATATATATATATATATATATATATATATATATATATATATATATATATATATATATCTTCATAATTAAATTTCAGTTGAAAGTATCGCATAATAATTTTGTGGTATTTTTGATAGTGAAACCATAATTTTATTCAATACTTCTTTGTGTGTATAATCTTCTGAATCATTACTGTCTCTGGATCTCTTTCATACTAGTACAAGCTTTGTGATGAGTTGAAGAATGACAAATTTTTGCAATACTGATTTGGTAATAAGGTTAGAGAGCCAGTACCCATATCATCTCGTAAACATGTGTGTTCCATATTAAAAGATGTTTATTAAGAAATTATGTGTACAATTTGTACTGTATATTAAAGTTACTGTTTTTTTATGTTTATCTTTTTTTTTTCTGAATGGGTTATTTTTACCAAGCCATGATAATTCAGATTGAAGTATCCATGCACAAATGATAGTTGATTTTGAAGTATATTTTCATTGTATAATTTGCTACACAAGTGTTTTATATTTTGAAGTGGCTACACATATGTTTCATTGCTTGAAATTTATAACCAGATAAAATTCTTTGTAAAGTGTGTTTTAAGTAATCAGTATCTGTATTGAATCTCACAGAGTGTGTTTCAGCCCCAAAGTCTTAATATATATTACCTTATTTATTATGAAAAAAAAAAATTTAATTCTGTCCTTGAATTTAAAGTTTATTGTGAATTTTTTTTTGTAATTTTTTGTCTTATACTGTTTGGTAGAAATGATATTTGGGTCCATACTGACAAAATGTTTTAAATTATGTTGAGGGTTTTCTAGAGGTAGTGACAGACCACATGGTAGCAGGAGGAGCTAAGGCTTTGTGATTGCTGGGGAATATTCTGAAGAGAGAAATCTGGAAGTGGAGGGAAACATGAGAATCCTTGAAGGGATTGTAGAAACAACTGTTCTGTATGGTTGTGTGACATGGACTCAAAATGCTGAAATTTTTAGGTCTTAGAACATCACTGGTCTTAGATTTGCTCAATAGATATTTGTTTTTGCCTAATGGTAATGTATTTATTAGTAAATTTGGTGTCTGTTTATTTTTTCCATGTAGCTGCTATGCTTTCTCCTGTTGCTGCTGCTCCAGTCATTTTTGGACAACATCTAGATAGAAGAAGTTCCAGGCATCTTTACTTATTTCTCCATCTTTATATTGCAAGGTAATATCCTCCTAGGGAGCAGGTAGCTATAGCAGAGCTCTATATCTATGTATATATTATTTAAATTGAATATCACACTCTCAAGCATTTCCTGAGATTCTCATAAATCTGTTGGTGTTTTAGGTGAAGAACAGCAGTCCTCACTGACCATATTATGCAAGGATGAGTTGCATAGTTTACCAAAATTGCACTTAATTGTAGTGGAATAAGTTTATCTCATTTTGTGTGGTCAGGCCATCTTTTGATAAATATTATGTGTGACTTTTAACTTAAATGAGCTCTGAATATATATATGAAATTTGTTGGCATGACATATGATTGACAGTGAGAACCAAAACTTAGACATTTGCAAACAATTTTCTCAATAATACAGATGAGAAGGAATAGGGCATAGCTACGGAGAGTGTATGTTATGGAAGTAAACTACATACATGAAAGGGACATTTTGAGTGAAGAGATGCAGTGAGAGCAATGAAGTGTGCATGGGAGGTGTGGTTTAAGTCCTTGCATGAATGATGTAAATTGTGGAGTGGATGAAAAAAGAACATGCTAAAATGGTATAGTTATTTTCACAAGAATTTGAGTGAAGAGTTTGTAAAGGTTTGAGATTGAAGATGAAGGAGAGGGAGGCCACTTTATTTATTACTATTATTTTTTCAAGTAGGAGAGGCACCAACCAGTAGCAACAAAATTGCAATAAAAAAAAGTCCTACTTAGGAAAATGGAAAGATAAGGTATAGGAATATATGTATGACAGGATAGGCAAGGACTTGAACAAGTAAGAAAATGTTTGTTTAGCAAGAAGTGGGGACTGTTATTGCCACTCTCCTAGAGATATTTTTCTGTAAGGAGCACAATACCAGATATAGATATAAAGAATGATAGTCTCCTGTGTATTCTATTTTGGTGGAAGTATGTGTTTAATTGTGCAGATATCTGTTGATCAATGTGTCTCCTGGTATCTGTTCCTGATGAATTCTGTGTGGTCATTAAGCCTTACAGTACAAGTTTTCTGTATAAGAAAACTTGCTCCATTCTTCTCCAAGAGTTACATTTTGCCGAGCCAGTGATGAGCTAAGTCATTCAACTTTTTCAATCTCCACTCTTGGTTGGCTATCATTTACTTCATCTATGCCACTTATTTGCTTAGGTAGTAAAATTTTTTTAACCATCTCTCCTCTCACATTTTATATATTGCCTTATACTATATTGCCAGTAATGACACCACGTTGTAAGATGTGTGTGATATACAGTTTAAGTAACATGTTGACATCAATTTTTTCATCAGGTCTTCTCATCCCTACATTTGTATTTTGTATTGGGTTCAGACTTGGATGTACAGTACATCTCTATGTTGATCACAAAGCTACTAATTTGTGACTATATAGGTCACCTAGGAATGGCTTGCAGAGCACAAACAAGTCACTTTTCTTTTCTTTTATTTATTTCTTGAATTTTGTAATTCTTATTGATGCTCTGTACATCACCTGTATGGACGTACATCTGAGTTTTTTTTTTTTTTTTTTTTCTCTCTCTCTCTCTCTCTCTCTCTCTCTCTCTCTCTCTCTCTCCAAGGCCTATAGTGCCTGTAGGTAACTTGAAGAGTATGGGAAGCGCTGTTAAGCTTCCACCCATTCGTGGTGCAAGCAATTTTATTTATAGTGGTACCAATATTAGGGCCCATATCACCATCCAAGTGCATCTTTGGTGTATCCACCTAGAACCTGGGTATCATGGTGACATATAGGTAACTTAAAACCATTCGACAAATGGCAAAGTATCCAAGCAGTATGTGGTGAGATCCAAACCTACGCGTGGACGTCTGTCCAATCCCACGCTCACCACATTATTAACTGTCACTGATCTTGAAATCAGATGAGACCAGAATGGTGTCCCAGTGTGTGTGTGTGTGTGTGTGTGTGTGTGTGTGTGTGTGTGTGTGTGTGTGTGTGTGTGTGTGTGTGTGTGTGTAATTCACTGTTTGATCTGCTGCAGTCTATGACGAGACAGCCAGACGTGTGTGTGTGTGTGTGTGTGTGTGACAACTGTGATGATAGGTGTCTGTCATCATGCCAGTCAAGATGCACTATTACGTTTATGTACTGGGATGACACAAAACAATGTGTTGGTGTAGATAATGACAATTCTTGCTCATCTGCCATAGTGACTGATGCCTCTATGACCTCAATATGGGAATATATGTGGGTTCCATGTAGCAATGGTGAGTACTATCATGTATGTTTTATGTCATGAGTGTTTCATATGACTTAAAAAATAAATAAATAAAATTAACCTGGTATTTGGATGCAACTTTTTTGTATAGATACATGTGATCAGTTGTAAAAAGGCAACAAAACAACTTGAGGACTTGGTGATGGTCATAGTGACAATGTATAAAGTGCTGGTGTTCTGTTCTCTGTGTCAAGATTTGATTTCTAGCCTTAGTGAAAGTTATGAAAGTCACTGGGTTAAAAGATAAATCCTGCCTTCAGATCCCTTTATTGGATTTAGAATGAAGTGCCCACTGGGACATTATTTTGGTGGCAGCAGTGGAATCCGAATTCAGTAATGATTCTGTTGTAATGGTGTAACTGGTGAGACATATTTCCACTTTCATATGTCAATGACACCGTTTTATGCATAGTTATCAAATATAAATGCAATAACTTCTTTTTTCTTAGAGGTTTTAAACCTTTACCTACAGAAATATGAGATGATTTGCTGTACAGCATAAGGACATAAACTGAAAGAAACCAGGGATTAGCAGTAATACGGGAAGGGTAGACCACTATAATAATCTAGGACAGCAAAGTGTCCGGTAGTGTTTATCGAGTCACTGTAACAATGCCAAACCCTCCGACTCAGCTCGCCAGCCAGCCAGTGAAGATACTCGTAGAATACAGGGCTCCCCAAGCTCCGCCGTGAGGGAGGGGGGCTTGTGCCTTTAATGATCATGAACAAAGTATTACTACAGTCCCTCACACTTCCATTCATAATTTTCTTCCGTTTTTACAATACATACATTGCAGATGAAAAAGGGCTAGAAACGTCTGGAAAATGCTGAAATTTGTAGGAAATATTGGTTTAGGAAAGTCTTGGTTTGAGCCTGATGATGATGTTATGCATGGTGGGCATTCTGAAGGGGTGTACAACCATAGCGTTATTTGAGGCCTTTGTGGGTTACGTATTTACATAGTTTTTGTGATTATTTTGGCTTTCCTTAATTGTCTGAGTCTGGAAACAAGGGAGTTTAATGTTTTGCTAAATATTCGTATGTAGAGTAGGAGAAAAGCAGTGAAAATACATGTCTGTTGCTGTATATTATTTAACATAGATAATTCTGAAAATTGGTTTAATAAAAGAGGAAACATAGACTGAAACCTACAACATACATTTTTTGATGTCCCATTACTTTAACAGATTTCCAAAAATATCATAAAAAAAAAATTGTGTCCAGTATTAACAAAGTGATGTGCAAGATTTACTTTTCAGATTATTAAAGAAAACACAATATCCTCGTCGTATGAAGAATATAAATTCACAAATTCGGCAACGGAATTATTTCAGAATTGAAGATACTAACAGTTAAACTATCTTTTACTGGATATCATTACATAGGGCATGCTTTTTTTTTTGTTTCTAAAAGTCTTAAAGTCGAAAACAATTCCATAGTAATACTAAATATATATATATATATATATATATATATATATATATATATATATATATATATATATATATATATATATATATATATATATAAAATGACAAATTTGTTATTTTTATCGAGAGAAAAACACAGCTAGACTCGATTTTATTATATATTAAATTTGCTATACTTTGTTAATAATAATAAATCAGTGATCAAAACAAGGCTGACCCCATTAATAAAACGGGAATAAAATGGTACTCTGGCGCCGCGATGTTTATTCTGAATTTATCTTGCAAATCCTACACCCAGCCGCCAATGAAAGTGGCGCGCATTATAAACAAACCCGTATCTCATAGCGCGGGAAGAACTGTAGCTCATTTGAAAAGAATGTGGCTAATATCTAGAAGTGGCAACATAGGCCGGCTCTTTAAACATCTATCAACCGTCACACTTCAAAAAATTATCACTCAGTTGTCACTTGCTCACGTAAGGAAGTACACTTGCTTACCCGCTCCCCGCACAGTGTGTCAGTTTTCTTCGTTCTCTTTCATATTGGTGTGGAAACTTAAGTGTCAATGGCACGTAAACATCAAATATCCCCAGTCAATATAGCCCTTATTGACTCACTCCGGAAGGGTGGTTTTGGCTCTAAGCATATTTCAAAGGAGACAGGACTCCCACTAAGAACAGTACAACGCTGGTTGAAGCGATGCAGAGACAATACCGGAAAATTAGCACCAGTGAAGAAAACTGCCCCTGGACGCAGCCGTATTTTATCAAAGAGGACACTGACACTGATTAAGCGTCAGCTAAGTGTCTCGCCATTCCTCACAGGAAGAGAAATTAAACAAAATTACCCTGATCTGCTGACACATGTCTCCATAAGGACAATACAGCGGCGGACACTGGAGGACCTCGACATGAAAAGTTACCGTGCTGCAAAGAAACCACTGCTTACACCCGCCCACAAAGCTAAAAGAGTCAGATTTGCTCAGGACCATAAAGACTGGCCATTAGAGAAGTGGAGAAGAGTAGTGTGGTCAGATGAGAGCATGTTCTATGTGACAGGAACACCACACAAAAGAGTACGCCGACCAAGAAACTCGGACAGATATGACGAACGGTAAACGCAGTTAAGCATCCCTCCTCTGTGATGGTGTGGGGGTGTTTCAGCTACTTTGGTGTTGGCAACTTAGTTATGCTTGACAAAGGAGTGTCAATGAACACAGAAACATATCTTGACCTGCTGCATGACAATCTTGAAGAGTGCTTCGACAAGTGTAACGGTGAAACCTTCATGCAGGACGGTGCGTCATGCCATACGGCCAACATTGTAAGGGAATGGTTTGGCATGTGTGAACTTAATTATTTTGAAAGTTGGCCAGCAAACAGTCCAGACCTAAACCCGATTGAAAATGTGTGGAGTATGATGAAAAGAAGCTCCAGGATCTGGACACGAGCAGTGTAGCGAAGCTCAAGCAGGCGGTCGTGCAAGTGTGGGGAGAACTGTCACCTACATATCTGGAAAAACTAGCAGATTCTGTACCACGTCGGTTGGAATCTGTCATAAAGAGGAAGGGAAACAGCACAAAATATTAGGTAAGGTAAAGAAATTATATTTTTAATGATAGTAATAGATGATTAAGGCAAATTTAATGGTATGCATGGTACGAAAAAACACAAAAACAACACGCGCCACTTTCATTGGCGGCCAGTGTATTCCTCTTCCTTCCCTATGACACTCCTCCTCTTCTATAAATCTCCTCCACCATTTTCTCCTACACTAATGTCTTGAAAATACCGAGAAACACATCTAAAACCATAATATCAGTGCATAGGGCTGTTGGGGCGGTTTCCAAGGATACCATGTGATCTGGCTTATTAACACTGCTTAATTACCAACTTTACTGGTTTTTTTTTCTTTTCTTTTTTGGTGTGTGTGTGTGTGTGTGTGTGTGGCGATGAGAGACTAGTCACCATTATCATTGCTGGTCTAGGACACTTCATATCTTTCGCTAAACAAGAAACTGCCATTTATACTGTAGTTCAATTTTGACCGGAATAATTTTGTTTCGTGTCTTCATCTCTTACCGCGCTTTCTCCTTCGCTTATCTAAACCTGCGCGGTCTGTTATCTGAAACTTCCATTTCGTCATTGTTCTTTGTCATTGTATTTCTTGTTGATCTAGTTTCAGGTATACCATCCACAGATGGTTTCATTCAGGTTGTTCTCGTACTGCAAGTAGACTTGTTTTAAGCATAATGGAAAAGAGCACTTACATTGACTATTTTCTTAACCTTGTTTTCATGATTATCATTTACCTTTCATTAATATGTTCCTATAGTATTACACTTATCGCAGTTCCCCTTATGATCTGTATTTCCCTTTAGAACTTCCCCTCGAGTTCAGTTATGTACAGTAGCCCACATAGTCTAGTTTTTTTTTTTTTCACCCATAGTCTCTACTGTTCTAGGATGATCTGAACACGTTCTAACCATTACATAATTATTTTATTTTTTGTTAATTCTCCATGATTTTCTTTATTGAAGCAATTTAAGTTCTTCCTTAGCATTGAAGTCTCCTGGTATTCATCGCTGTTTCTTGGAAATCTTTAATAAGAATTTGACTAGCCTCGTGCACCTGATACCTAACCTAATAACATATCCAATAACTTTTCTTTTCGTCTTTTCCTCCTTTACTTCAGCCATTGCCATCTCATCCGTCTCTAAAGCTGAACTCTTCGCTCAAACACTTGCTAAAAACTCCACCATGGATAATGCGTCTCCAAGCCCGACTCCCTCTGTCATGGGTTATGGGAAGGAAAAATTTAGATAACGAAGATAATAATATCTAAATAACAATCCTGAAAAATCCTTTCGAAGATAACAGCTGAAAGGAACGATCTTGACTGTAAATATTTTGTTTCTTATTGTGGAGGTAAATAAAACTGCATATACTTTTGAAATAAGTAAGAATTTAAAACACACATTGAAATTTAATTGTAGGCAACTTAGATTGATAGATTATTTGAGGCGAAGGAACCGCTGAATTAGTGGACGAATACATACCCTGACAAGAAGAAGAAGAAAAAAAAAAAAAATCAATAGGCGTCTTCTTAGTGGCCCAGAACTGCATAGCTAGTTATGCTGTCTACGGCACATCTGCTTTTGGGTATCAATAGGTTTGCTCCCCGAAACATTCCTAAGCAAGTCAATTACATCATAAATTTGTTCTGAGCAAACTGGTAATGCTAGATAAAAGTGGGTTGATTCATAGAGAAGTGGGTGGAGTATACATCGACAGGCCAATCATTCGCGTCGTTTCGTAAATTATAGAAAGAAAAAAAATGTGCGATGCACCTGGCCGCTCCGCAGCACAAGATTAGATCAAGTTGAGACATGTAAAAACTGTGAACTCTTTGTGATTAGGGAGAAATTCTGAAATTGACATTTTGAATCCTAAATCTAGTAATCAATCGCGTTAGATTCTTTCAGTAGATGAGGTCTTTAGTTGAAATGTTCAAGATCAATGTGAGATCAGATAAAAGGTGTGAACTTTAAGGGACATTGAGAAAAATAATCATAATCACACACACACACACACACACACACACACACACACACACACACACACACACACACACACACACACACAACGGGCACACACACACACACACACACACACACACACACACACACACACACACACACACACACACACACACACACACACACACACACACACACACACACACACACACACACACACACACACACACACACACACACACACACACACACACACACACAGTGTGCATGGTCTCAGTGCTGTCTAGAGATCGGTCACTGCAAGCTCTTATATATATAGTTCTTTCCGTTTGATAAGGACTGGCTTGGTGAGCAGCAGCCGACCGTAGGTGGATGACACACTGATAGTTTAACCTTTCCATGCATCGATATTTGGTACACTTGTTAGGTTACATATAGTTGAAGTCACATCTTTTATTGGCACGAACTTTACCTGTTGTAGCTCGTCTTATACGAGAAGTAGCAGCTTGCAGGTAATGGACAGATGACCTGGAATCACTCAACCATTATGTATAAAATGAGAATGTTGAGTATTGAGCTGGGAATCATTCCTCAAAGATCAGAACCCCTTATCTCACTTTTGTTCACCGCCGCCTTTAGATTTACTCATCGCATATTTTGCAATGCCATCCCTTGCCTCTCCCACAGCCCTGCAAATATCTGTCTCAGTGATTAGTTCTCTAACCTCTTCAATACTGGAACACATTTTTACCTTGAGATTTGTGTGTGATTGGACCATTTTATTGACATTAGGAAGGGTCTATCGAAGTGAGAAGATCAATGGCCTGAGTTTTCATTGTTTTAGTACTCCACATGAGTTTCTGAATTGTAAGAAATCACCAAATAGTAAGCAGAATGAATATGTAAACGTGTCATGGTACTGAAGGGGTTAATCAAATTCCTGTAACATGAAGTTTTATTGTGGTGAAAGCAGCTTATTTATATGTTTAGTATATACATAAAAAGATGAGCTTTTCGTAATGACTTTGAAAATATGTGATGAAAATAAATGTACAATTGTGTCGTACTTTTGTTTCACGTGATGAGTGCATTCAAGAGAACAAAATTAAGCTATGTTAACGACCTTTAAAACATAAATAGAAATCCTAAGAATTCTGAAAAAAAAAAAAATAAATATATATATATATATATATATATATATATATATATATATATATATATATATATATATATATATATATATATATATATATATATATATATATATATATATATATATACATGTGTGTGTGTGTGTGTGTATTGTCGTATAGCCAGGGACGAGACAGCTTGGAGTGGCGGAGGCAGGGCAAGTTGCAGCAGCTCCTCTTGTATGTCAGGTCGTCCGTCCGCCACCTCCTCTTTACCCACTGTTTACAGCAAGGGAGTCGCAGTAAGTGCTTCATGGTCCGTTTGTTGTGCAGTCGATATTGAGTATCTATAGTCTAAATTAGGAATGTAAAGTGGGGTGCGGCAGACAAGGGAGGAAGGCTGCGATGCACCTGGCCGCTTCGCAGCCCCGAGGTGCGTCAGGCCAGCGAGAGCCGACAAGTTCGTAGCTCATTCGTTGAGGTGGTTGGTATTGACTGCTCGTTACCAAGTATTCAGAACATTTTATAGGATTAGAGTAAGTCATTCAACTTTATTAATATTATCAACGTTCTAAAAACTATAAAAGTTAACTTTCACTGAAATATTTAGATATATTTTTTGTTGACATTTCTGCACAGCTGTTATAATCAATTGAACTCAATGATAATTGTAAACTACAGCTATTATACGGTAAAGATGACATATGTAAAGAAGTGTTAGATACATTACATAATGAAGAGAGCCGTGCGTGAATACCAGTAGTCATGATCAACAAATGAGTGTTGTGGTGGTGTGCGTGAGTGGAGAGGCCATCATGCGAGGCTGGTGTTGTCGGCGTTGTGGCTTGTGCCGATGTGAGAGAGGCACGGACTGAGAGCGACGAGTGGCGGCCTTCCACGCGTCGTGGCCCACCATTGGGCAACCTGTTGGCAGCGCAGGGCTGCAGTTCACCAAGAGCTCAACAGATGGCGTGGCCTGTACCTCCTCGCACGTGCCTGTCTGCCTCTGAGTGTTGATGAGTGTAATTATGAGATTTATGAGTGGAACAAAGAGGGAAAAAGTCTGTTTGAAATATTCACAGGCGAGCCAGATTAGCCGGTGCGGCCGGCCAAAGGAAGGCAAAGGTTTGGGAATTCCCCCACAGCTATTGGGGTGAGGGAAATTTTGCCACTTGGTGCTCCGCCGAGATTTTTGACGCTTGTGGATGATGTTGACGTTATAGTTTTACATTGAGAGTTTTTATGGAATTATTGTGCGTCCTTCGAGGCTTGGACGGAGGGGAAGGAGAATGTATGCAAGGATGTTAATTAGTGACTGCCTGCTGCCTGTTCATTCCGTTTGCTACCAAAGCATCTCGTACTTGATTTTTTTTTTTTTTTGTTCTTCTCTTTCCCTCCCCTCGGTCGTATTATTGATCACGGGGTGCGGGGAGCTGGGAGGAGCAAGGGTGTAAGCGATACTCTTGGGAGAGCTGGGGGAGGACACTGCGGGGTTAAGCA